>NW_024730668.1:21943663-22106163 GCF_018991925.1 Homarus americanus
CTCTGAGAGTAGAGTAGAGGTTTTCTTGTCTTGTTTGTGATAACCCATATTTGATGTTGTCTTGTCTCTTCTCTGTCCACTTCTTTATAGTAAGTCAAATTTGGTGTGCTTGAAAATTTTGGATGAATTTAATGAAGTAAAAGTGTATTAGTATTTCAGTTTCTGGTTTGAAAATGATGGTCCTGTTACTAGGCAGAGTACTGTTGGGGTTGTAGCTATTATTGGTGGTTGGGTTGATTGACTGATTGAATAATAAATAGTGCAGTGTCAAAAAAAAGTAATGTACAGTGATGTGCACAGTATTTCAATGTCATTAATATGAAGTTTGGTTACCAAATGTAGTGGGATCAGTATGCCACAGAGCCACGCATGTCAACCCTCCCGGGACGTCATGAGATGCATGTAGCATTTTTTAGCTCATTGGACTCCATTAAATTATAATACAAATTTATAGATAAATCTCATAAGATTTCAAACTACATGTATATTTAAAAGATTATAAAGGTACCTTATATTTATTGGTTCTTGAAATGTGTGTTTTGCCTATTGCAAGAACCCTTGTTGAGTGAGATATAACTATAATCATGTATGTTGTAGCTTTTAAAGAGTTATTTACTTAAAATTAAGTTAAAATGGCCATATTGTTTCAGTGATAAATATTTGATGGTACAGTATTGACTTAGGTAGCTACTGTCTTGAAATAGTTAATGTATGAAAATGTAGTTAATTGAAGATCATTTTTACTCATGTAAATTCAATACTTTGTGTGTATATTTTTATGAGATGTTTTTCTTTTAGCCGCATTACTACATGAAGCACGAGGTCTTGGGTCTTCCACCACCACTTGAATTTGAAGAACCACAATTGGGATCAACTGATTGGTCAGGTAGGAATCCTTAAGCATTTCAAATTTTATGTGTTTTACCATTATCATCATCTGTCTTGTCTCTTTCTAGCTTATGCCCTTTAGCCAGGCATTATCTATTTTTCTAGCATATGCCCTTTGATGAGGTAGCTTGTGATACAAGCTGCTTACTGGGGTATTAGGGTGTTTAGACTACAATTCATAATATTATCCAATGTTCCTCATGAACCCATTAAATGGGTATGCCAGTCACATTTTCCATTCCATCATACCATTGGCCTTAGATGAAAAGGACTTAGTGCAACTGTTGCCCTCGAGAGGCAGGTCTTATAGAGCTGTGTCTGCTCAATCAAGCTACTGTTTGCTGATTTTTTTTCAAGGACAATTCATCAGTTTGAAATATAATTCTTAGCTGACTGCTATAGACAGCAGATACATGTAACAATAAAAAAACAAGATTGAAATTACGTATATCTACCCAAAATTACAAGTTAAAAAATAACAATAACACAGCCTGCCCTGGTAGGGGGAAGAACTAGGGAGATGCAGGTACAAGGACAGTCTAACTTGGGGACAAGCCAAGTCCACACAACATTTACAGCCTGAGATCCAATTGTTTTTCTGTGGAGTGCCATCTATTAACCTCTTTTCCTGATCTCTTACTGCTATCTGAACTTCAACTGACCAAGGCACCTTCACCTAAACCTTTTCAAGTCTTCAACTACTGTACAACCTTTAGATCTCTTAATATTCTAAGAGGTGTTTGTGCGTGCTGCAACACACGTACAATACACCCATAGCTCGACCCACGGATCTTGAATCTTCTCTTTATGATGTCTTCTGGCTCAAAATATATCTTAACAATCATAACTATTTTTCTTTGTTTTCTTTACTGTTCTCCCAACTCTTCCATCCAACTACAGTATATGGGACTCTTGAGTATCTCATTTCTTGTCCTGAGTCGTTGTTAACCACACACCCCAACACCGAGCTCTTCTACTTAGGGTGTTTCAATGTACATCACAGAGAGTTGAATTGAATTGAAATAGTTTATTTAGCCAGAAAAACAGATACAGAGTGGATAATAATAACAATATTAACATGGCTGAGCCAGTTAAGAACCTGAGCTCTCTTTTAGACACCTGATATATACTATACATTTATCTCAAGGAAGTATTATGTAACATTTAGTATCATCTGGAATACATGTATTACAATAGCATGGTGGCAATAAGAACATCTCATAATGTTACCACGGTTATCACTTCAATATTTATTTATTTTTTTTTTAGTTTATTTTTTGTATTTATTTATATATATGTAACCGGTCGGGATTCTCTCACTTGACTGGGGTTTTATGTTATTAGTGGATGGTAATGCAGTGGAAGCACCCCTTGGAGAAAAACCCGAACCAGCGCAAACACACTTAAATTACTAAAAAATTAATTCTCCGTGACCCGTGGAAAGATAGCACCTGTGATTGGGATGAATGAGACGCACTGTAAAATATGACACTTCTATTCCCTCCAACACCACAACCACAATCAATAATGGTACACCAACATATGTGCACCTCTTAGCCTGGCTTAAGACACGACACTGGGGAACAAAAGTTATACATGATATCAAAATTATTAAGAAAATATTAAATGCATTAAAGGAAGACTAAAGCAACAGTTTTACTTACAACAGAAAGGAGGAACCTCATCTGAAAACAGTTCCCTCATTATCTGTTATCACTTAGTGGCACATTAACATTAGAAAACAATACCATCAAAGTATTAAAAAATGACGCTTACACACATGAACAGGCCTTAAGGGCATTCAACAAAATAATATCAATCACTGAGAAAATGGTAAAGAAAATATTATGAAATTATTAACTCCACCATGAATAGGCCTTAAGGGCACTCAACAAAATAATACCAGTCCCTGAGAACTGCGAATAAACAATATTAAGAAAATTATTAACTATACACACATTCTAAAAACACCTAACCACTATTTCCCTTAACATGCATCACACAAGCTCAGAACATATCCATACTGGTAAGAGAACAGTGTCTGAGTATCCACTAGACTCTTGGTCTCAGTGTGTGACCGTTCATTCACTCAGACTGCCTCAATTCACACTCAGTACATCCATGGATGGGAAGAGAGAACGTCAGCAGGTGACCCTGTCCAGTAGATAATACCTCTAGCTGACCGAAGACATGTGGTGTTGTGAACCCACGTAGGAAGAACTGATCAACCAATGCTGATGCTGGTCCCACGTAGTTTTAGTTGTCGGAAGCACTCGTTCACTCAAGAGATCCCAGCTAAAACCTTGCTAACCAGTGACAAGCCTGCTCTGATAGTTCCAATCGCGACAATCATCAATTGTCAACGGCAGTTGTCAAACGGCAGTCATCAATCGCAGTCAAGTGGGTTCTGCTGAAACCCTGCAATGAACTCACTGTTAGCTAATGTTAACTTCTATCACCGCCCTAGCTAAACCCTGTCTGAGATCGAATAAACTTACTTGTTATACTGCAATGTTGTGCACAGGAGACCGTACCACGTGACCGTTTTGTCCTGCCTGGACGCGCAGACCGCCCTATCTCTTCGAGCGCTGTCGTCCAACTGAGAACCAACCAGCCTCGTGCCCCAAGGCGTGAGCTTGGACTCGGGACATATTTTCCGCACAACTAATAGCTTAATTGGGACACACGTAACACATTTAGACTGAGAAACGATCTATGATAATTTTCAATTTAATAACTCATTTAATTTCATGATTCACGTCCATAACGATTCGGTAGATTACATTTAATATTATATAGGCCTGGTTCCAGATGCGCTCACTACGTCCGGCGTGGGAGCCACCCTCGCTCAGTCCCTGTCACGTAGATTTGAATGACTCAGCGTATCGCCATTATTGGTATTACATATACATAAATTACAGTTGAATTGAAAAACATAAGAATAATGGGGGAGCAGTACAAGATGGGTTTTACAGTAATAAAGTTGAACAAGAGGACAGAGCTGTCAGGATTATGTCTAGTTGGCAATTATGTTTATTGCAATGGTAATTACTTATCTATTTACAGTACATGATAATTTCCGATAAAATGGTTTTGATGGCACAATAAAAGCAAGTACAGTACTGTAAATATAGTAGGTGTTACAAGAAATATTAATACTTAGACAATAGATATTTTTTAAGAGATGATTTAAAGGAAGGGAGCGTAGTCTTTGCTCGGATGGGTGGGGGTAAGTTGTTCCACACCTTCACACCGTGATATTTTATGGAGGTCTGGGACTGAGAGGAGTGCATGAGGGGTGGTCTTAGTAGCTCTGGGTGCCTTAAGTTGTATCTCTGATTATTTTGGAACTGGAAATAATTATTGTCAAGCAAGTGATTGAGAGATTTGTAAACAAAGAGGGCACAGCAGTAGGTGTTAATATCTTCGAATTTAACATTTTCAATTTAGCAAATTTTTTGTTTGTGTGATCTATTTTTTTCAAGTAGGTCATTGTCTGTACAACTCTCTTTTGTGCAGTAACCAGAGATTATGTTTTTGAAGAGCCAGAGGCCCCCCATAGTGTGTGACAGTGTATCAGGTGTTGGTAAACAAGATCATGATAGATTTCTTTCATTGCTGTGACAGTGAGTGACTGTCGAGTGTGATACATGATACCGCACTGTTTATTGACTTTACTGTGAATGGCTTGTATGTGGTTTCTCCAGTTAAGTTTCTCATCAACAATAACTCCGAGGAATTTTGTATTTTGTTCGCGTTTGAGAACTGTATTACCAAGGTAAAGGGGGTCCAAGTCTGGGGATAAGATTTTCCTTCTGTGAAAGATCGTGTAGTAGGTTTTCTCAAAGTTTAAGGTCAGTTTATTATGTATTACCCAGGTCCCGACTTTAGTCAATTCAGTGTTCATAGTTCTCATCAAGGAATGGAGGTCTGAGTTGCTGGCATAGAGATTACTATCGTCTGCAAATAAGTTGTATTTTATAAGTGTGCTGGCGTGGACTATGTCGTTTCTGTACAACAAAAACAGTACTGGACCGAGAATGGAACCTTGGGGGACTCCATACAAGATTGGTGATTATTATAGCAGACATACTGCATCCTGTTGGACAGATATGAGGTAAACCAATTGTGGGACAGGCCCCTAATGCTGTAATGTTCAAGCTTTGAAAGGAGGATGGTATGGTCGACAGTATTGAAGGCTTTAAAGAGGTCCAAGAATATACCGACTGTAAACTGACTGTCATCAAAGGAATTAAAGATGTCATTAGTAAAGGATAGCAGAGCACTCTCAGTCGACCTTCTAGCTTGGCTTGGCTCTGCAAGGGATGCTCCAGGTGGAGTCGAGGCACTCTTTTTTTTTTCCTTGCTTAATGATAAGGAACAAATAATTAAACACCCTACATGTGTTCCAGATCGACATGACCAACTTGTTAATATTCTTGATCTTTGTTCTACCTCTAACCCCTCACACTATTCATATTCAGTTTCTGTGATCACTATCTTATTTCTATTAAATCAAACAGGGTATGACCACCTTTCCCACCTCCTTCTAAATGCCAACTAATGGCACTATCAGAGGGCACACTGGCTGTCCTTGTGAGAAATCTCCGACTTTCCCTGTGATGAATGTGGCTTTTACACTTGGGACACCTCAGTATGTACTGACGGTATTGCATTGGTTATACCGGGTTGTATGTGTGCATTTATCTCATCTTTCAAAACTTTCACTTTACAATCATGGTTTGATAACTCTTGTTCTCTTGCATGAAAGGAGAGAGATAGAGATAAGGCATATCAAGTTATGAAACTATCTCCTCCTGTTACCCATTCCTCTTTCATTATTTCTGGGAATCGTTGTAAAGCTATTCTTATGGCCAAGCGGAATTTTATTAAAAAATGACCGCTGACCTGACTAACTCTTATTCCAGTAAATCTTTCTGGTCCTTAATCAAAAACATCTGTAATAACTTCTGCATTCCCTCTTTTCCTCCTCTTTTCTGACCTGATACCTCTATAGCCAACACTCCATCTGCTAAAGCCAATCTCTTTGGCACCACATTTTCCTTTGATGATTCCAACTCTACTCCTCCTCCTACTGAACTTATGCACTTTCCTATAATCTCCAATCGTAGAGTTGCTGGTGTGTTGTCCAATCTGGATGTGAGTAATGCATATGTACCAGATGGAATACCCCCTCGTGTTCTGAGGGAGTGTGCTAAATTTCTGACCCTCTGCTTGTTCGCTTCTTTTGCCTTTGCCTCAAAATCCAAACTTTTCCTTTTTCTTGGACGCATGCCTCGGTTCAACCCATCCTGAAGAAGGGTGACCATTCTAATCCCTCTAACTATCACCCCATTGCCTTAACTTCGTCACTCTCTAAGACTTTTTAAACTATCTTAAATTCTTATTTTCTCCGTCACCTTGAACGCCTTTCTCTTTGTTGGATCACCAGTATGGTTTCCGCCAGGCGAGATCTACTGGTGATCTGCTCTTCTACTGCACCCTTCTCTGGTCATCCTTTCTTAGGGATTATGGGGAACCCCTTGTTGTGGCCCTTGACATCTCCAAAGCATTTGACAGGTATGGCACAAGTCTTTGCTTTCTAAACTTCCTTCTTATGGTTTCTCTCATTTCTAGCTTCTTTGAGAACAGATCCAATAGTAGCATTCCACAGGGTTCTGTTCTTTTATCTTCTCTCTTCCTTCTTTTTATCAATGATTTACATCACACTACTACTAATATTATCCATTCTTTTGCTGATGTTTCTACTTTTCTTATTGTTCTTAATTTTTCCCTTCCCCTGAACTCTCAAACTAGATCTGTTTCTAGAGCTGATATCGTTTCTTTTATCAATGTGGATCTGTGCAGCATCTCCGAATGGGGTGGTAGAAATTTGGTCCAATTCAATACGTACAGTAATATCTCCGTTAGACGGAATCCCTCAAACCCGGAATTCTCCGATAGCCGGAATGAAAAATTTCTTGGAAAATCGTCCCCAAAGCCGGAATTCTCCTGAAAATTCTGGCTTTGGGAACGATTTTCCGAGGGGCATATTTTCTGGAAAATTCCGAGAAAACTTTCCTGATACCCGGAAAATTCCGGGGATGGGGGATTTTTTTCTGGGTTTGAAAGATGAAAATCAGGGGTATTTTCTGGAAATTCCAAGAAAATTTTTCCGTTTCCCGGAAAATTCCGGGGATGAGGGATATTTTTCCGGGTTCGAGAGATGAAGTAATGAGCAATTTCTGGAATTTTCGAGAAAATTTTTCCATTACCCGGAAAGTTCCGGGGATGAGGGATTTTTTCTGGTTTTGAGAGAGTCGTTTCGTTACCCGGAATGCTCTGCACCAATTGGTTCGGCTCAGTGGGATATCACTGAAGTAAGAAACACAGTACACCCACCTCTCGTTTTACGCGGGGGTTACATTTTTTAAAACCACCTCTGAATTCAAAAATGCGTAAATTAAACATAATTTTCCCATAAGAATACATGTAAATGGTACAGGTTAGGGGAACCATCATATACCACACAGGGTACGAACAGTGCTTTCACTTAACCAAGCATGCGGCCAACCTCCAACTCATGCTCTCCTGTCTGAAGGCGGGTGATCACATTTAATTTCAGGTCCATTGCAATTGTTTTTCCTGCCTTTTTAGATTTAGGCGCCCCAGAGGAGGCAGACATGCTGAATTGGGAAAACGGCGTTTAACACTAAAAAGGTACGTGATAAACACACAATGCAAGTGAGAGCACAGAGAAAAGTAGTGCTGGTGTGAACTGAGAAAGCGATACACGGGAAGCTTGCTGGACGTCGTCACAGTTGTTGTACAGAATACTTCATTGTCATCATTAGTAAAATGGTAATAATCTTTATTATTACATTACAATAATTATTAATAATAATAATAATAATAAAATCGTTGATGTTGATATGACTGCGACTTTATAGTAATACCTTATAAGCACCTCACCAGGCATCACAAGTGACTCCACTGCAGGCGACTAGGCGAATATATGCGACAAATTTAAACTATCTTGAGCGCGTTATTTAAAAAATAGGTGCTCGTAAATTAGCTTTTGGTATCAATTGAACAATCGCGTTATTCCAAAAACGCTTAAATCAAAAGCGCGTAAAATGCGAGTTACCTGTACAGTATTTACCAATTACTCTTTCCAAAATAGAAGATCTTCCACCAAACATATTTCAGGATGCAACCTTTATGCCAAATTCTAAAATAGATATGCTAGGCCTCACCATTTCCTCTAATATGTTATGGAAGCCACACATCCATAGCATAGCTAAAACTGCCTCCTGAAAGCTGGGAATGTTGTACAGATGCCGTAGCTATTTCACTCTTGAGCATTTGCTTCAGGTTGATAAGGGATTCATTCATCCTAACTTTGAGTACTGCTCTCATATCTGGGGTGGTTCTTCTTCTGTCCAACTGTTAGATAGGGTGGAACCAAAGGCATTTCTTCTTATTAACTCTTCTTAAGTCAATAAACTTTCTTCTCTTTGCTACAATGTTGCTTCACACTCTTGTACCGCCGGCAAGGCCGTTGGCTTGTAACACTCGTCTTGCTTGCGGTGCCCACTGTTTTGTATGATGCTGGTCACACTAGAATAACCCGTTATAGTGATCCTTCTTTCCTCACACAGCCAAACTGTAGACTGCTTTGCCTTCTGTGTTTCTGTCGTCTTACAATCTGTTTCACTTCAAAAAGCTGGTTTGCCGGCATCTTCATGGTGTAGATTAGCATAATTTTTCTGTTATTTTTCACTCGATTTGTAAACTAGTTCACAAAATCAAGATTAATTCCGTTATACTCTCACCCCTACGGAGACACCTCAGACACATGATATGTAAATAGAAACATTATTCAATTCTTACCTTAAACTAAAGGGTTCAGTGTTGGTTTTAAATTTTTTCTTTAATTACTAAACCTCTTTTCCCACTTGATAACCACACTCTTTTGACTTTCTCCCCCACGCCAATTCCTTTCTGAGACTTCTGAGGTACTTTCGGCCATATGTCTAAGCACAGTAGTTAGTTGACCGAGAGGTAGTAGTGAACAACACACTCGGTGGCGGCAGGACACAGACTGAGCGGATGTACCTGGTAAACAAACCCTATGTGCCAAGTGGCGCATTTGGCACAGAATACTGTATGACGGAATTGCGCTCGATTTAGCGAACTAATTCGCTAATTAGTGCAAAAAATAATGGAAATTCTATTTAGCGGAAATTTAATGGAATCACACTCGATTTAGCGAATTAGTTTGCTAAATTGAGCAAAAATAGCGGAAATTCGATATAGTGGAAATATCAATTTAACGGAGAGGGGTAGCTCGAATTACTTCATTAAACTGCGAAAATACTTTACTCTATTGTAATTGGAAATATGGGTTATATAAAGGTGATGTAACTTGGGTACCTATCAATCCAAGAACTTCTTTCCTTGTGCTGTGCCAGGAAGTGGGTGGAAATGTGGGTGGTTTCCTCCTGCTCAGAACATTGCTTGGAGCCTTTACCGATTTATCTTCTTGTGCTGTGGCAGAAAGCCGATTTAAATACTTTGTCATTGTCCTATATGAATATCCTAGGCACAATATTCCCTAGTTTTTAATGGCTGGAAGGTAATTTTAATTTCTGTGTTACTTTGCCTGTAGTTTCTTGATAACAAAGTGAGGTTTTCATGGGTTCCATTTTTTTCTCTCTGACTTTTGCGCAGTGTTCCTGGTTATTAGAGAACTTCACCTGATTAGAGCTTAAGAGTTTATAAACACACTTGGCTTTAATGAATGGCAAAATAAAACAGGGTTTTGACTTTTAGGGGTTCATGTCTAATTCTTGGAGCTTTATTAGCACCATCTCTCTCTCTCTTAGCTTTTTGGCTTTTGATTATGTACCACCTGGCTTAAAGGCATGTACAAAAATATGAAGGATTGATCCAGAATTCCTATTGTTTGGTGTAGCCCATAGTCAGGGTGCTCCGGTGTGCTCCCTCTTTCCCTCCTTCAGTTTCTCAAGAGTTAGCTGTAACAGAATTTCAAATTATTGGTTTTGCCTTGAAATCAGTGTTGGGAAACAGCAGCTTCAATGGCAACTGTTGCATCACTTGCGGTTAGTTGTGTGGTGTGGAAGGAAGAGTAATTGGAACGGTACCTAAAGTTGGGTAACAGCTCAACCATTTGGCTGATATTGTCTAAAGAGACCTCAATCTCCCAGGAAGCACAGCCTGTGTTATAAGAGCTGCCTGGCTATTCTCTCTTTAAGTTCATTACCTTGTAATTTTTGTTTACCTTAGAGTTAGCCACTTTGTTCATTTTCTGCCCATGATCCTTTATATTTCTACTAATGTGTTTAAACCTGACACGGGTTCATGTTGTTAATTTCTCATATTGGCTCCTTTATCTTTATACCTTGAATTTTGTGTTCTTTTTTAAAATCATCTTTCAATATTCATATTGTTTGGGCTTGATTCCTGATTGCTTTTAATTGTACATTTGGGTTAACAGAGCAGCATAGATTTACTGTATGTTATTGTAAGAGTATTCAGCTAGAAAGAAAAATGTGTGTCTTCTTTACATATAAATTTATCACTGCCTAAGTATTACCCGTCTGGAAAATTATAAAACTTTAGATGACCAGTCCTCCTACTCCCCACCCATAAGGTCCTGGAATGTGGGGATATCCCTAATTCCAGTGTAATTTAAGAATTAACATTTTAGTTTGTGCTCTCTACAATAGTTGCAGCTGTTGGCAAGGAAAATGACATGCCCTTTACTTCTTCATCTGTGAAATCTATATTTTTTTTTATCAGAAATATTCTTACAACTCCATATTGAAACAGAAAACTTGTAAAATTTATCTTGTGAATATTTTGGACACTTGTGGGTCTATAAGATGATTTCACAGTTTTCTAGTAAGTCACTGAAATGCCCTTTTCTCTTTTAACTCAAGTTCTTTTGTGTAAATAAAAGGATTTTTTACTTTTTTTATTTCGTGCAAGGCTTACACAATACCCATATTTCTAGTTCAGTGTGAGGGGTGAAAGCTTAGATTCCTGGGCTCAGCTCATTGATAACTAAATAGCTTTGGAAACTAGGTTTCCTACCCAACTACAGAATAAGATTCTTCTAAAGGAGATACATGGTACAGCATTTTTGCCAAGGAAGAAAGATCAACTGTGTGCATACTATGTGACCCTAATTCACTCAGCAATAAAAGTGGAAAACAAGGTTAACACCTCGGTTTGCAGTTCCATAAGTGACCTTGCTCATGTTGTCAGCTGAGTGTTTCAAGTTTTATATTCAATCCCGTGTCTCATGATTCAAATACTGTATAGTTATATGGTCCTAACTATTAACAGTAGCTTAACCTTATAATGCCGAGAGTGACAGTATTGTTATGCTCAAAACAAGGGGCTGTCAGGCATAGAAGTAGAAGACAATATATTGAGCCACCTCTAGTTATGTCCATTTAGTTACATTTTACTGAGCATGATGAGGGATGACAACACTTTTTTAAAAGATACTGTACTATACTTAGCATCTGTTTTTGAAAAAAAAAAATTGCAGTTTTTTGCTGGCTGCTGGAAGGGGAGGATGTGTCAACATTTGGACTCCCTTATTTTGCTTCTTAGTTAAATGTTGTGCTTGGTAAAATTAAAATACTGTACTGTAGTTAGGTGCCATCTTAGTGATTATATACAGTGGTCCCTCGGTTAACGAACACAATTCGTTCCAGAAGGTCGTTCGTTAACCAAAAATTTGGTTAACCGAAAATTACATACAAACTAAAAATAGATGCAGTAAAGTACACTTACTTAGAGGTGTGCATGTAGAAGGCTCCTGGTTGATGATGATGGGAATTAGAAGTGTGGGTGGAGGAGAAGGGAGAAGAGAAGGCAGTGGGGTGGAAGAGAAGTCATCCCATGCTTCATT
This sequence comes from Homarus americanus, assembly GCF_018991925.1. NCBI lineage: Eukaryota > Metazoa > Arthropoda > Malacostraca > Decapoda > Nephropidae > Homarus > Homarus americanus. The sequence continues at coordinate 21,955,500 of NW_024730668.1, forward strand.
CCGCCATTTTACCCATAAAATTTTAAGTTCACTTGGTGTAATTCAAGATTATTTTCTTTAAATCAACACTGCACTGCACTATATATTGTCAATATGTAAAATAAATTTCAGAATGACCAATAATTGTACTGTAAAAACGTATAAATAGTTTATGTTCAAGAGAGTCTCAAGCAAGATAATACCTCCACTGAGCAGAGACACAAACTGACGCCATTCTGGGTGAGTCAAGTGGCTGTTTGGCGCGCTAAAAACTAGTTCCCTGTACTTCAATCATGTTAAATAATTGTTAAAATGACTAAAAATTTTAATATAAGACTTGGAAAATTATTGAATAGTACAAACTTCTTGATATTTACTCAAATGGTAACGAATTTATGTCCTAAAACCGACTAATACTCCAGCTGGTGAGCAGGCGAAAACATGTTGACATGATTTCGTGAGGATTTCTTTAACTGAATTTTTGTTTGTTAATCGAGTTGAAGATTCTTTTGAAAGGTAATTCGTCAACCGAAATTTTGTTAACCGAGGCGTTTGTTAACCGCGGGATCACTGTATATATATATATATATATATATATATATATATATATATATATATATATATATATGTATGTATGTATGTGTATGTATGTATGTATGTATGTATGTATATGTATGTATGTATGTATGTATGTATGTATGTATGTATGTATGTATGTATGTATGTATGTATGTATGTATGTATGTATGTATGTATGTATGTATGTATGTATGTATGTATGTATGTATGTATGTATGTATGTATGTATGTATATATATATATATATATATATATATATATATATATATATATATAGCTATTACGACGGGGTTAGGGACCCAAATCCAGGTCGTAAGTCCGAATGGTCGTAAGTCCGAATAGATTAAAAAAAAAAATATAAATAAAAAATCTACAATGAAATACAGTACAGTAAAAGTAATAAATAATGAGGAATGGATACAGTACAGTGAAAGTAATAAATAATGAGGAATGGATACAGTGTGACTGAGCACTTACCTTTAATGTAGTCAGCTGAATGCACATGGGGCCCCCATAATTTTCTAATTATACATGGAGACTACATTAACTGGAAACGTTTCGGTATAGAAAATGCGTGTGTCATTTGGAAAAAAAATTGAAAAAAAATATGGTCAACTGCGGCGGTCGTAAGTCGGGGTCTAGCTGTGTATATATATATATATATATATCACACAGGAAAAGGGGAAACAATGGCGCACCTTATCTTTCGTCTTTATTCAAGACATCTTCAGAGGCAACTGAATAAAGACGAAAGCTAAGGTGCTCCATTGTTTCCCTTTTTCCTGTGTGATTTTATCAAGATTTATCTTATCCACGTTTCCATTGTGGATCTACATGAAATATATACAGTATACTGTAGTTTTATTTTACTCCGATTTTTTTACGCAGAAGGCCATTTACGCGGCACCTGTCAGGAGATATTTATTATTTACACGGTAAATTCCATCTTGTACACGGCAAGCAGCAGGGCAAGGTGCTGGGGGCTGACGTCAAACTCGCGTCGGTGACATCGCAGACTGTGATTGGGCCACGTATACTTACCACCCACTCACCCCCTCCGCCGCGCGCTGTGATTGGTGTAGGCATCCATGCCACCCCCACCACCCATGCTCTCCGCTGCATCAGTCTCACTGTCGCTGCATTTATTCACTCATGCCCAGAACCAGTGCTTTTTTTTCTTTCTACGCAATGCCTTCCGCTGGACCCCCACCACCCCCGAGAGGCCCTGAACTGCCATCATAAAATTAAGATGTTATTTTTACTACAATGTACAGTATTGTGTCGGCGATAGCCAAAAAAAGGTGAGTTTGGCGGTCGACCCAGTCTCTTATTTCAATTAATCCCATTTGTTCTGTCATTTTATTTACGTGTTTCGCTTTATGCGCGAACCTCCGTGGGTTTATTTAACCGCGTAAAACCAGACTATACTGAATATATTTTTTTGGGTACGAGAGATGATGTAATGGGCAATTTCTGGAACATCCGAGAAAATTTTTCCGTTACCTGGAAAATTCTGGGGATGGGGGATTTTTTTCCGGCTAGGAGAGATTCGTCTCGTTACACGGAAATTGCTCATTCCCGGAAGTGCTCTGCACCAATTGTTCCGGCTAACGGGACAGGGAGACATTCGTTCTAGAGACAGTAATTTCCTTTATCTGTATTGTATATACTGTATATATGTGTGTGTGTGTGTGTATAGACACTACACAAAACACTTACAAATAAATAATAATGGAAAAATCCTCTCACAAATAAATGTACATTAAAAATGTTGAGTCTACCCTCAAGTCCACTCTGTGCTTTGTTATTAATAAAGTCCGAAGTAGAGTTGAGGGTAGACTCAACATTTTTTATATACACTTGTTTATGATTATTTGTGAGAGGATTTTTCCATTATTATTTATTTGTAAGTGTTTTGTGTGTGTGTTTCTACACAAAAACACATGCACACACCCACCCACCCACAGTACTGTATTCTAATTTTACTGAGCACAACACTTACCTATGAAGCAAAATAAGGGAGTTCAAACATTGACACATCCTCTCCTTCCAGCAAAAAATTGCACACCTCTTTTTCAAAACATGTCAAGTATCGCCAAAGACCAGTGTTGCCATTCCTTATCATACTCAATAGAATGTAACTAAATGGACATAACTAGAGGTGACTCAATATACAATACAGAGTATTCTGTCTTTTATGCCTGACGACCCCTTATTTTGAGCCTAACAATATTGTCACTCTCGGCTTTATAGGGTTAAATCTTAAACAGTGGCAATCGTGAATAGGTGATATGCGCCCTTTTTTTCCCCCGCAATGACAGTGATATTTATATAATCAAGATCTTTCCTCGCCATAATTTTTATGTTTGACACCTGATTTTTGTTTGAGTGAATTATTGTGATTTGCAACAAATTTTTCTATTTTGCTTTGGTCCCTCTACCAGTAGTGTATATTGTTATTGTGGGGGGAAGTGTTGTATCTGGCAATTTTAGTGACTTGTTGTGTGGAAAGACCCTTTGCTGCAGTGTTGTTTTCTTGACACCCATAAAAATAATTAGGAGTACATTATTATGGGAATCGAGTTAATGTGAGATAGAAGAACTGGTAGATTCACTATGAATTTGGAAATGATAGGTTGTGTGTGAGCTTCAGCAATGGTGACATTGAAAAACTAGTCACCAGAGTAGGAAAAGTGCTTAAAGAACAGTAGGGTAGTGAGGTAGAAGTGTTTTTCCACCTGTTGCATGTTTACCAAGTAGGAGTGCATCACCAACAAATGCACAAGGTGTTCATGGTGCAGGAGACTGATGTAGTGCTGATGATTTGGACCACAAAAACATCAAGGAAAATTATGGTACAACACTGAATGAAACTTTTGTTTGTTTTTGCCCCTACCATGTTGATGCTCTTATGTCCATAAACCTGGTCTTTATATTTACTGAAAGAAATACAATCATCTAAGGACACCTGTGTTTGGGAAATACATGGACAGGAACAGGTACCAACATCTTTGTCATGATTCAAATCCAGATTCTTCCTAAGCCCAGCCTTGTCAAGTCTCAATCTCCATTACAGTGGTCCCTCGGTTAACGAGCACAATCCGTTCTAGAAGGTTGCTCATTAACTGAAACCATTGTTTCAATGGGTTATTGGGTAATTGGTTCCAGCTCACCGAAAATTGCCTAAATTCAACAAAAAAGGTAGAAAAGTACACTTACTTTGAGGTGTGTTTGTAGAAGGCTCCTGGATGATGATGATGATGGGAATTAGAATGGGGGTGGAGGAGAAGGGAGAAGAGAAGGCATTGGGGTGGAAGAGAAGTCACCCCATGGTGCCATTTCACCCATAAAATTTTAGTTCTCTTGGTGTAATTCAAGATTATTTTCTTTAAATCAACACTGCACTGCATTATATATTGTCAATATGTAAAATATGTAAAATAAATTTCAAAATGACCAATAATTTGCTTGCAAACACAGAAAAAAAGCGTTTAGTTGAGGAAAGTCTCAAGCATGATGTTACCTCCACTGAAAAGACACAAAGACTGATGCCTGTATGGTGTGTTGAGAGGCTGGATGGCACGCATAAAACTAGTTTCATTACCTTCAATTATGTTCAATAATTGTTAAAATGACTAAAAAATTTAATATCAAACTTTTAAAATTATTGAATAGTATAAACTTCTTGATATTTGCTTAGATGATAAGGAATTTAAGCCCTAGAACCGATTACTGTATTGGCGGACTAATACTACAGCTGGTGGACCACCAAATGCAAGCGAAAACATGTTCAGGTCGGCTCGTAAGAAACTCGTTAATCGAGGGATTGCTCGTTAATCGAAATTAAAAATTTTATGGAAGGTAACTCGTTAACCAAGGCGCTCGTTAACCGAGGGACCACTGTATTATAAAGTGAAAATAATAAAAAGATATTCAGTACCTGTATAATTATTTTCATCTTGATGCTTTGTTTTATTTTATTTCTCATCATAATATATACAGTATACAGTATTACCCCGCTTTACACGGTTTCACTTTCCGCGATATCGATTTCTCTTTCCGCGATTTCGATTTCTCATTTACGCGGTACCTTGCCAGAACCAGACTTTCACTTTCTGCAGTGCATCTACTCATATACCAGTGCATCTACTCATATACGGGTGAAGTATAATTTTTTTTTTTTTTATTTAGCTCATAAAATTCATACAAATTACCCGGCCAGAATATAATTTACATTGCTGGAATTCTTACAATATGATGATCATTTTGAATATAAACATCATGGGTTTTGCATTAGACATACAAATTTTAGATCTAATGTTATAATTTGGTTTACACAAAGCAAATATTTTATCTTTTGTGCAAAATATATGAAGTTTACATTCAAAATATTCCCTGACCTGCAAGGAATCCAGAAATGTCAATTATATTATCTTAACTTTAGTCTGAGGTATTATTTATTACTAAACGTTAAAATCTAGTGTTTTCACCCAAACATTTCTCAAGAGAGGTAGGAGCTAGTGAGCTGGGAAGGGGGGGGGGGATTTGAGTCCATTATTTGAATGGACATTAACCTGGCGACTGTATTTCTCTTAAATATTAATTGTGCGAGCATACCATCATAAAATTAAGATGTTATGTTTACTACAACATAGGTATTGTGTCGGAAAAAGTGGAGTTTGGGGGGGTCGGGCCAGTCTCTATTGGAATTAATCCCATATGTTCTGTTGTTCACGTTACGCGGTTTCCGTGGTATCCCGTGGAAATAATTTCTGCTTTATTGAAAAAATTATATTACCTTACTATGCCACAGGAGAAAGTTTGGAAAGTTTAGGCTGCCACCTTTATAATGCTTATCCTTTTATGCTGAAGTAAAAATAAAAAAATTTATGTATTTTTTCTGTTAATGCAGAAGTTGTATTATTTATGATGAATCGTACACCATACGAGACTGATCATAAGAGAATATATGGATAGCGTTGTCATGACTCAATCTACGTTCCTCGTGAGCTCAGTTCTATCACGTCTCCATAATTATAAACTCATAATTAAAAAAGATATGATTATTTTCATCTTTTTACCGTGTTTTATTTTGTATTCATCTTCATAACTGGTTTCCGTTTTACTGAAGATTTTCATTAACCTTAAATGTTGCAGGAAGGAGAGAGGGATCATGGAAGTGATATTTTCCAATGCAGCTTATTCTTTTATTCTTGGGATAAATTACAAATTATATACAATACAGGTATTCTATTTTCTCTATTATTGAAACTATATTATATATGATGAATTGTACACCATAAGAGGCTGATTATGCAAGAATACTGTACAGTATAATAATGAATCAATAATAAAAACAGGCCCAAAGCTGGAGTATGTGGCAATGACCTGGTCTCCTCTACCTCCCACCTGGTCACATATGCAGTACAGTATCTTCCCTCCCATTGTTCATGGCTCTAATTAGGCATACAGTAAATATGATTACACCTCTGTAGTAAGTGAACAAATCTATTCTTCATAAGAAAATTTTTTAACTTCTCATTTTTTAAAACCTTATGTTTCTCCATTAGAGCAAATATTTTATGTAAAAAGCTCATTTGTTCGCAATCTCCGGCTAAAATTTTTAAGAGAGTGGAAACTTGGCATGGAAATAGTTGTGCTTGCAACTCAGATTATCTAGAAAGTGAAACTCCCTCTTAAATTTTTTTTCTAAATTTATGGGGTGCCCCCCACTTAAAAGTGATAGTGTAGTAATGTAGTTTAGGGGATATAGCTGATGTATGTGTAGTCACAGTTATAGGCTATGAGCTGACCTTCAAAAACAAAACTGGGCAATACCAGGCTCCACAATTAGTACAGAATATTGCCATTGTTGTAATACAAACAACTGCCAATTTATTACTTGAATGATTTTAGAAGTGACAACATTTCATTCTTTGTTGACCAATTTGCTAATCTTCTTGGAGTTGATGTTACAGTACTGTACTATTTAAGAATTCACCAAGTTTAAGGGTTTTGGAACTTTCAAATGTCATTTTAAAACCTAAAGAGATGTGTTTCATCTATAGCTGTGGACAGTTATCAGAAATCCTTTCCCCATTTGTAAATTCTTGTGTTATACAGTACTGTACTTGTGTCCAACATAGTTGATGAAGATGGATTTCCAGCTACTGTATGTGTTTTGTGAAAACTCAACCCCCAAATCATCTAATTGATATGGTGCTGAATTGCTTACTTTACCTCACACTAAATGGGTATGATCTTAAGTCTTGTGACCCAAAAAAGGCTCTGTAAGATTCCATGTTGCTCTTGTGGTTCACACAAGTGAGTTTGGTCATTAATTTCTATTTCTAAGTGCGTCTATCACAAGATTGTTGATGTTGATTTTTTCTGTTAGCTGTTACTGACTGGGTTGGGTTGTTCTGGAAGAGAAATTGGGTCCACACCCCCAGCTGCCCATAAAGACTTTAGTTTCATCTTCCACCTAGGTGGACTTTCCACGGGAGGAGCAAAGACTGTGGGCAGTTCCAAGTTCTGTAAGCCTAGGTTAATCACCCCAGGAGGGAATGATTAGGATGTTTCAATATAATTTATACTGTTCTCATTGAGTTATAATGTGTTGCAGTATTTGCTTGGTTTTTGTGCTGTGTGAACATTAGTAAGGGATTTGTTGAGGCACTTTCTTTATGAGTTATAATCTTGCCTCATGTAATTTTTTTTTGTAGGATCTGACTTTTTTGGACCTTTGAATATTTTCCATACAATACAGTAGAACCATATATGGTACTGTACCACCCAAAGGTATGTGAGGTTGTTTAATGCAAAGGACAGTCATTTGATTTTTCCATTCTCATGCTGTTTGTTGTCCCTTTGAATTCTGGGATTATAGTAGAATACTTGACATTATTATGAGTTTATAGAACTGATTCTACTACAACCTAAGTTTTCTGGGGAATATTTAAAGGAGAATGGTAATTTCAAACCACAAGTCTAGGATGTTCTTGGAGGTTTCCTGGAGTATAGGGGGAAGTTAGTACTGAGAACCTGGTTTAAAACATTAAATTATTGGTTTAGGTGTAATATGCTCATTGAACTTTGCAATATTACATTTAATTACCTCCCATGTCTTAAGGTAAATGAGACCTCTAACCTATCATTTTTAATTGGTGGTTGTCACATGGAATTTAGTAATCTTTACAGTATTGTCTCCAGTTGCACATTGCTTACGGGTAAGGTTTATTGGTAAACCCTGCTTTGGTCTCTGGTTAACATATTTGCAGGTTACTCCACACTGACTGTATCATAAAATGGGTTTTCAGGATAAAATCCTCAATTTTATTTGGGTTCATGAGAGACTATCAGATAGGCAGTATGAGTCTTCTCAGGGATAAGGTTAGATCATTGAAAGAGGCCTTTGCATTAAGCTGTCATAAACAATATTCAAGAAATTACCTTGATTTAACATTTTAAAATTTTTCTGTAATTATAGAATCAGTACCCTAGATTCTGTTAGAAAGTTTGTTAGTGGATAAATTGGAATTGGCCTAACTGTTCATTTTTCCAAGTACTGTATCTGTAGCATTGGGTTGAAGGATTTCAGATTCATATTTTCCAGGAAAGAAAAATGAGATAGGTTCTCACCAGGGCCAGATTTAGGGTGGTGGAGGCCTGTGGGCCCACGAGCTGTAGTGGCCCTTTTCATAATAAAGTTTAAGGTTTTTTTAATCAAAACTAATTATAGTATACTGTATGTGAGATTAAAAAAAAAATACATCTCAAATAGAATACAACAGTTGCAAGTATTTTCACAGGCTCACAGCAATCAAAATGTCTTTCCATACCTACTTTTATTGACATAATAGAATATTTCTGGGTATTAAATGTTTAGCTTACATACAATGTGGCTATACTTGTATACAAGTACAGTACCATGTATAAAACTAGTATAATCTAAATCATTCATATAAAATAGAAATCATATTATGTATTCATAAACATCATCAATCAAATTAAAACTTATTAATATAGAAACACTTCTAGTTGGTTTTTTAAAGCCAGACAATTTCTGTACCTTCTTATTAACAAAGTCACTAGTGAATTGGTCAAAATCAAGCTGACTTGAAATATCGTGGTCCTAACTCATTACTGATAGGTAGGTGAGCCGTGTGTCATGGTTGTGCGCAGTCTATTTTTAATATACTCCATTTTTTAAAATGATTGTTTACCACTGCAATTAGTTTGCAAAGAAAAGATGTCACAGATATTGGGGATATTTTCCCCATTTAAAATTTTCTTTACCCTTTTACCCCCTATCTGTACCACAATGTAAACAAATATACAATGTCCATTGCATTTTCTAAAAAAAAAAAAAAAATTATATTCAAATAACACAATTTAAGGTAATTACTGTACCTTAGAAGTGAGACCCCAGCCCATATCGTACTGGAACTGTCAGTGACTGAACAGGTTACACTGGCAGCCAGTGTTGCTAACTCGTACTGTCCTGATTCTGAAAATTGTTAAACAGTACAGTAGAACGTTGATTTAACCCTAATCAATTTAAAATTATTGATTTAAAGCGACACCCACAATTAAGGACAAAGTATCAATTTAAAGTGAATCTTTCCTATTTTACACGAGTCAAATTTGGTGCGTCATATGGAAATACACACTACTTTAAGTTTCGCGCTTAATGTTTCCTGCCAGACGCCTCTCTGGGCACGCTACAAGGCTGCCCGTTACCCTCCCGCATCCTCAGTTCTCGTGCTGACACTAGTAACAGAACTGTCCAGCTCTCAACTCGACTGCAGGGAGTGCTTGCTGCATATATATCATTACGCCATATATTTTTCTCATATTTATTAGTTAATAAAAGTCTTTTTAGTATTTTGTGTTTCTCTCAAGTACCGAACTAAATTACAGTAGGGTCGGGATATATCGAGAGATAGTGTCCAAGGATGTTCGCCATATACTAAATCGCTATACTATATAAGTACATGTAATCAATGGTGAAAATAGGGTTAGGTTCTGGAGGTCAATAAAAGTGGCTAAACTTGACTTAACGAGTTTATTTTCTTACTAACTAAAGCACCAATGAACACTAGACTCGGGAACAAAAGACTGTTTCAATATCAGTGTCAATATCAAGGAACACCAGATTCAGGAACACCAGACTCGGCAGCAGATGCCACACTGCCACCCTCACTTGACACTCCCACACCTACATGAACGAACAAACCAAAAATATTAGTTACATTATTAAATCTTTTCCATTAAGCTTTCCATTCTTTTCACGTCACTAGCAACCCATTTACACTCACCTTAGAAGTCGGAATCTGCAGCAGAGTCGGCTGCTGACTCGTCACTCAATCAGAAAGACTGTGTGGGCGAGCATAAATGCGTGAGTGAGCAGCCATGGTGGCGCCTCTGGTGAGCAAATAATGCATTTGTTTGCCATGGTAGTAAATTTGAAATATTTCCTGCCCGATTTCCCTCGTGAAATAAATAGATTTATCGCTATATATTGGAAAATGTCAATAATTTTGGTAGTCGCGATATGAAAAAAACCTTTATAAAAAATCGCTATATATCCCGACCCTACTGTATTCCATTGAAACAACACTTCGATTTAGTGTGAATTCAATTTAAAGTGACCTCCCTTGAAACGTATCTCATGTTAAATCTACAGTACCTTCTACTGTATATCTCCGTTAGCCGGAATCCTTCAAACACGGAACTCTCCCATAGCCTGAATTGAACTTTTCTCGGAAAATTGTTCCCAAAGCCATAATTTTCTGGAACAATCCGGCTTTGGGAACGATTTTCCGAGGGGCAAATTTTCCGGAAAATTCCAAGAAAATTTTCTCCATGCCCTGAAAATTCCGGGGATGGGGGATATTTTTCCGGGTTCGAGAGATGATGTAATGGGCAATTTCTGGAACTTCTGAGAATATTTCTCCTTTACCCGGAAAATTCTAGAAAATTCTGGGGATGAGGGATATTTGTCCGAGTTTGAGAGATGATGTAATGGACAATTTCTGGAACTTATGAGAATATTTCTCCTTTACCCGGAAAATTCCGGGGATGGGGGATTTTTTCTGTCTTTGAGAGAGTCGTCTCGTTACCCGGAAATCTCTCATTCCCGGAAGTGCTCTGCACCAATTGTCCCAGCTAATGGAGGTATCACTTTTTGACTCGAAGGTTGCTAAGTGGGATCTCATTTTGTGCGGGAATATTGTACTGGTACACATCTGGACATTGGAAATCCTCACAAGCAATGCCATTTAACACATGTTAAAATCACTATATTGTACTGGACTAACCAGACCTTTACTCTTGAATGACTTTGGGTAACAGGCACAGACTTCTGAATATCCGGGTGGGTGGTCCGGCCAGCTGACATTATTTTCTCCTTCTCCTTATATTTCCTGACAGTTCTGATGGTGGATTCGTTGACTTTATAATGGTGTGCTACGTCACATATCCTTGTCTCAGCTTCGAGTTTCTTCAAAATTTTGACCTTGGTGGCGTACGAGAGAGCCTGTCGCTTCCCACTTTTGCGCTGAGGCTCACGAGTGTTCCCTTCTTGGGCAGCCCTGGTAACATCCAGGTAGCAAGGATGGATGGGGTGAGGTGCACTGCAGATGAGAGCGAGCAAGAGTACGTATTGATGCCTGAGTTTTCCACCACTTCTTTATACCTCCCACCACCACACTCCTGTCACCACCACACTCCTGTCACCACCACTGCCTCACACTACTCATCACCACCACCACTACCTCACACCACCCACCACCACACTCCTGTCACCACCACTGCCTCACACTACTCATCATCACCACCACTACCTCACACCACCCACCACCACACTCCTGTCACCACCACTGCCCCACACTACCTCACACCACCACTACCACCCCACCACTACTTCACCCCACCACCACACCACCACTACTTCACACCACCACCACCACACCACCACACCACCACCAGCACTACTACACACCACCCACCACCACACTTCAGTCACCACCACTACTTTACACCATCCACCACCACACTTCAGTCACCACCACACTCTGTCACCACCACTACTTTACACCATCCACCACCACACTTCAGTCACCACCACTACTTTACACCATCCACCACCACACTTCAGTCACCACCACACTCTGTCACCACCACTACTTTACACCATCCACCACCACACTCCTGTCACCACCACTACTTTACACCATCCACCACCACACTTCAGTCACCACCACTACTTTACACCATCCACCACCACACCCTGTCACCACCACTACTTCACCCCACCACTACTTCACCCCACCACTACTTCACACCACCACTACTTACACCACTCACCACCACACACACACCACCACACTACCACCCCTACTTCCACACCACCCACCACCACACCACCACTACTTCACACCCACCCACCACACACCACTTCACACCCACCCACCACCACACTACCACCACCACTGCCTCACATCACCCTCCACCACACTCCTGTCACCACCACTACCTCACACCACCACTACTTCACACCACCCACCACCACCACTCCCTCACACCACCCACCACCACATTCCTGTCACCACCACTACTTTATACCATCCACCACCACACTTCAGTCACCACTACCTCACACCACCCACCCCTACACCCCCGCCACCACCACCACATCACACCACCCACCAACCACACTTCCGTCACCACCTTTACTTTACACCACCCACCACCACCACTACTGAGTGTCTAGACGGTCACAGGGAATTCGCCGGTAACAAGTTAGGGACATTTCCAATATGGGTGAGTAGCCAGTATTGGAACTGCCAGCTGTCCTTATACAGTACTATAAGTCGAGAATATAATTTATTTATTTATTTTTTATATACCTGTATGGGGAATAACCCACCTGGACAAAGGTCATTGACCCACAACAGGTCGGGGGGGGGTCAAAAATACAAATAAAAAGGTGATAGCACTTATTTTTTTTATAATATATCAGTATTGTACTGTAATGAATAAAAAAAATGGGGAACTCAGCAATGGCTGGTACTTCCCCCCACCCCCTCCTATGTTGAGGTCAGGGAAAAAGATTACCTGCTATAGTACAGTACAGTCAACCCTCGCTTTACGCGGTCCCACTTTACGCGTTTCCACGTTTACGCGGTACCCTGCCGAACACGGAATGCTCACTTTCCGCGGTGTGTGTACCCTTTTACGCGGAGAGCGGCGCGAGCAGGGTGCGCACAAGGTCGCCCAGTCATCAAAACATTACCGAGTTCTTCACCCGCCACCCACCACAGCCGGCCCAAGTCAGTGATAGTGATAATGATAGAGAGGATATGGACTTATATGGACTTTGAGGGGTTTGACATAGAGGCCCTGCAAGCCTCTGTGGTGGATAGTGATACAATTGATACAAGTGATACAGGTGAGGGCCAATAATCTTCCCTCTGCCTCGGAACCAACCCCCCATCCCCGTGTGCCCAGCCATCTTTTCTACTAATGTAAGTGTTAAAAAACCTAATATTATTGATATTTCTCTTAATTATTAATTGTGTGTGCATACCATCATAAAATTAAGAAGTTATTTTTACTACAACGTAGGTATTGTGTCTGAAAAAGTGGAGTTTGGGGGTCGGCCCGGTCTCTATTTCAATTAATCCCATATGTTATGTTGTTCACTTTACGCGTTTCTCACTTTACGCGGGCTGCCGTGGGTTCAATTGACCGCGTAAAGTGAGGGTTCACTGTACAGTATTTCCATGCTAATCTGGGCCTGTATACACAAAACTTTTCTGCGAATGAAAATAGTTCTGTTAGCTAGCAGTAAAGTTTAAAGTTATACACAAAGCAAATTTTTACTGCACAAACAGCTGTTTGTTAAGTACCGTTAAACAGCGCTAAGATTAGCATGTGTTCATCATATAAAATGGTGTTATGGCTGAATAACCTCAATAAAATTATGAAGATTAATTTCAATATTTGCATTTATTTACATTTTGATAATTAAAAACAAATAATCTATGCAGTTTGAAGGAGGATATATTAACCCAGAATAGTGATCAGTGGCTTGACCTTGCCATGCTGTTTGTAAACAAATGTGTTATTGAGGAGCGGACAAGATGAACATCACGGAAATGGAAGCCTCAACCCCACGAAAGAAAAGGAAGCCCAACTGGACAGCAGACCAGACTTTATTATTGGTGGATGCCATTGAAGAGAAAAAGTTAAGGTTATTTTTCGTTAACCACCCATCACCTTTTTTCACATGAAAAATATATTTTTTCGCTAGTTTTCTCCCGGTTAGCAAATGTTATTCGCGGATTTGGCGATTCGCGGCCATTTTGAGAACCTAACCCCCGCGAATTTGGGGAGCCCCTGTATTATTAATATTAACACTCTTCTTCTTCCTCTCTTTATTATTATTTATGCTCTTATGAATTTTGCTGCCAGTATCAGTGTTAAAGCAATTTAGTAATCATAAGCATATGAGCTAGCTATTTACTTGGGGGGGGGGAGCAGAAAGAATACAAGAATGAAATAAAATAGTTTAAGAAAATAATAAAAATTGTTAATGATTATAATTATCATCATTCTCTCTCCCAAGCTATTACAGTAAATCAGTGAATACAAGTACAGTATATATGTTTAGAGGTTTTCAGTTTATTAATATGGCCACTTGTTATATTACAGATGACTAGGCTATACAACAGTTTCAAGCAACAAATAGGTTCGGTACTTGTCGCGACACATCCGGTTTCCCGGCCAAAAGTTAGAATTAAGGGAATTTAAATTTAAACCTGCCAGTGGTTCTCGAGTATTGTCCTTCCTCTTGTTGAATCCAATATATTTGCTGCATGCACAATAAAATCCATTTTTTTCTCTGTTTTTCATCCTTTGGAAATCAATGAAATCTCAAACTTTTATCATGTAGTCTGTTAGTATTTGATATGCATCCAAATACGTAGCATTTATCAGGCATTGTCTTAGACCTTTGCACCACGACGGCCAGCTGGTGACTGAGCTCCCACCCTGGACCGTCCCCCGGCTGCCGGCCAGATGACGTCATGCACGGTGAAGGAACCTGGGGAAAAAATTTGGAGTTTCCTGAATTTTTCTCAGAATTTTCAAGAAATTCACCTGATTTTCATCCTCAGAAAATCATTCCCAAACCTGGAATTGAGAAAAATTTTCTGGAAAAATTCTGAGCATACTTCAATCCGGCTAACGGAGATATTACTCTACAGTACCTGCATATTGAATAGCCCTAGCCTGTGGGGGATGTGAAAAATATTCAAAGTAGAAAAATTTTACTGACTGTTTATAATCTTTGATTCATTACTTAGCCAGCTTGACAGATTATACCTGAAAAATATAAAGAGAATTTGTTACCACATGTAAAACTACAGACTGCAATAAGCAGCTAAAATTCACTGATTTTATGAATTTTGAAGTTTGGTCAACAATATTTGTACCTTAGTACTAAAAATTCAAGTGTGGTGGTCACACCTCTTGAAACCCTTGTGTTGATCCCTGTATGACTGAACTAGATTATATCCTTCCACTGTTCAGATCATCTTTGAGACTTAATGATGTTGTATGTTCATGAACAGCTGATAGAGATGGTACCGTAATGATGTGACCGTAGATAATTTCTTGAATTGCATTTGAAATTATTTTAAAACTCTGATGTTAACTTTTTAGGGTTGGAATGGGAGTAAGTACAGTAGTAGGCAGCTATCAAACAGGGAGGTACTACTGCCTGGGAAGATATTGGAAGCATAATGTGTTGTCTAATGGTAGACCCTGCTGCCATATGGCATCACAAAAATTGTGACCAGGTCCCAGGTTGCTGATCTCACTTTCTGCCTCATTTACACACAATTGCAGGGTTTCAATTGTTTCTCGTACTTTGACAACACAACATACTTATATTGTTTCACATTACAGTATTTTTTATTTATTTATTTTTTATTTACAGTATTTAAGGTCCTTTGTTGTTGTTGTTGTTGTTGTTGTTGTTGTTGTTGTTGTTGTTGTTGTTGTGGTGGTGGTGTTGTTGTTGTTGTTGTTGTTGTTGTTGTTGTTGTTGTTGTTGTTGTTGTTGTTGTGTTGTTGTTGTTGTTGTTGTTGTTGTTGTTGTTGTTGTTGTTGTTGTTACTACCAATATTATCAATATTATTATTATATATTTTTAATTATTATTATTATTATTATTGTTATTATTGTTATTATTATTATTATTATTATTATTATTATTATTGTTGTTATTAATATTATTATTATTATTATTATTATTATTATTATTATTATTATTATTATTATTATTATTATATTTTTGCCCCCAGACCCTGATGTGGGTCATTGACCTGTGCCCTGGTGGGGTAATCCCGGAAAAAAATAGTTGCTGTTTTAATGCAGTACTGTACAGGTTTAACTGCTTTATTAATTCCACACAAATATTTCCTTAGTTTTATTGAACTATTGTATTTAATATTTTTGAGTATGGGTAAGAGGTTTCTTGAGGTACAAAGTGTTGCATTACTGGCTACAGGTACTGTACAGTACTCTACATACATGCTCAGAATAAAAACAGTGGAAGGGTAATTTAGTTAGTGACGGCTCAGATGGACATACTAGTCATCTTAGGCCCGAACCTAACCTAACCATTAGGATTTGGTCATTGGTGTACTAACTGGCCCCAGTCATAATGGTTATGCTTGCAAAAAGTTGGGTTTTATTGGGACCGAGGTTTTTTCATTTTTATTTACTGTATTTATAAATTTTTATATTCTGTATTTTTATTTATTTTTTATTTATTATTTTTTTTTTTAATAGCCCACCCAGGCATAGATAATCGACCCACAATGGGGGTGGGGGGGGGGGATTAGAGGAGAAAAAGAATGTTAATCTACACCATGAAGATGCAGGAAAATCGGCTTTTTGAAGTGAGATGAGAAAAAGACAAAGCATTCCACAGTTTAGCTGTGTGAGAAAAGAAGGAACTACTGTAATGGGCTATTTTAGTGTACTCAACATGCACACAGAAACAATGGTCACTACAGGCAAGAAAAGTTTGAGTTGCAAGCCTGTTCAGTACAGTACATGCAGTGTAATGTATTAAAATCTTTCCAGTTGCCTAAAGTTCCTTGGTGATGTGGTTGAATTGGGACTTTATTGTTGTGGTGACTTTTTTATTGCTCCTGCCATTTATTCTTTTCATCCTGGACTCAGATTCGGATTTGGCCCATACAGGCGAGGAGGGGGGCTTTATTTATTGGGCACCCTGTTTTCATATATACTGTACTGTACTAGTTAAGAGCTATTGGGTGGTGCTTCAGTTCTCCCGGTTTTGTGCATTCTTTCTCTGCTTTGGATATTGATTTGTCACATTAAATGGTATTTTAAAATTTCATTTTCAGTAGGTCTTCATCGCACCTGAGAGATTCTGATTTTGGAAATTCTGACTTGCTGAACTCTATGATGACATCTTTACAGGTTATGTTAAGTGCATGTAGATTAATATATATTTATAAAATTGCTCTATGTACTGGTGCTATTGTTATGAATGAGAGTAAAGAGAGTTTTCTTACTGTGATGCAAGCAGTCACGCACATGATCAGTCAAGCTTTTAAATATCTTTTGCTTCACAATGTCTTATAGAATATACTTGATGTGTTCTGATGGGTGAAAATAATATGTTGTTTTTCTGTTCCATTGAAATTTTAAGTGTGTTAGAAATGACCAGATGTATCACCACCTTGTCTCCATGTGGCATACAATAAGAAGTAAAAGAAAACAACAACTGTAGATTTTGTTTTTAATGCAGAATCTTTAAAGGTTGTCTAATTTTCTGGCATTTTAATTTGAAATTACTGTATATTTATTTATTAATTAGGTTCAGTTTTCTGTCTGAACTTAATTTTTTTTGGCATATCATAAAAATTTAAAACATATTATTTAACATTGTATAGTTCAGTATTTAATATGAATATATAATTTTTTATATTCTTAAGAGACTGAAATGGGGATGGAGGAGCTTAGTTTCTTTTGTTTATATGCTTGGAAATGCCTTAATGTGTCTTATGTTTAATGAAGAAAAGTGCATAGTACTTCATTTAAGTTTATTACCAGACTGTGGAAAGAATGAGAAAAAGATATTGAAGCTTTTAAAAAAAATTAGTCGTGTCGAGTGTGGTCAACTAATGGTTTTCTAGCCACAGTTGAAGACCTCTCAACAGCAGTAGGCGACAAAGGCTTCTTCTCCCCATTCTACCTGTATGAGCTTCAGTTGAAGAGGAACACCTCATGAACAGTTGGTAATACTTGACTTGTTTCTTCAGGGAAGGAATACTACGCTGGACTACTGCTACAGAGGAAGGCTCCCACACCCTCCCAATATCCTGCCATGCCCCCAGCACCACCACCACCTCCCAGGGGACGCAAGAGGGGCCGCCCTCCCCTGGCCAGTCGAAGGGGATTACCTCCCTACGCTCCAAGAGGCAGCCCCTCTAAGGCCCGGTCACAAGGAAAGCGTCATCCTGAGCCCATCAAGTTTCGGCCCCCTACTCCACCTCATCACCTGTTTCTTTCATCTTTGTTCAGACTTAGCAAGTCTGTAAACTTTATAAAAAATGATATAAAGAAAACCGTCAAAATTGGCGGAGATTCCACAAAACGTGATGTTTTCTCCCCGGGTGAGGGAAAGAAAGGGGCAAATTCAGGGAAACAGAATGAGGGGGCTTGGGAGGATGACGACATAATTGTAACTGAATCTCAACCACACTTCATAAAGCATGAGAGTGAAGGACAGTGTACCCGGAACACTGACACAACCGTAAAAAGATATCTAATTAAACTACCCTGTGATTTTTGTGATCTTGTATTTAGGAAAAGAGCTTCTCTCCTTGCTCATATGAAACATAAACACAGGGGCTTGCAACAGTGCCCTATTTGTAAAGAGAAACTTAAAGTGAAAAACAAGTATGGCATGAGATTCCACATTCTCAAGAATCACAAAGATCAGCCTCACTTTCACTGTAAGAAGTGTGGGGAATCTTTCAAATTACAACACCACTTGACAAACCATGAGCGACTGAAACATGAGCTTATGGATAGTGATGATGATGAGGAGGAAAAGAAAAGAGTAGAGGAGCTTGAGAAGGAAATAGAAAAGCAGACTATTGAGAAGGAAGAGGAGGAGAAGAGAGAAAATGAAAGGTTAGAGAGAGAAAAGAGAGAAAGAGAGGAAAAGGAGAAAAAAGAGAGAGAGAGGAAGGAGAGGGAAAAGAAGGAGAAAGAGAAGGAGAGGTTGGAAAGAGAACAAATAGAAAGAGAAAGAATAGAGAAAGAAAGGAAGGAGAAGGAACTAAAAGAAAAGGAACAGAAGGAGAAAGAAAGGAGAGCAAAGGAAGAAGAACTGAAAAAGAAAAAGAACGAGAGAGAAAAGTCGAAAGGGGAACAAAAGAAATTGACCAAAGATAATGACGAAGACCACAAACAGGTGTTGGAGAAGAGTACAAATGGAAGAGGAAAAACAAAAACTGCAGCAGGTAGCGTTTCAGTGAGTAAAAGTGGAAATGTTAAAAGTGTGAAAAATGTCTCTCAAGGGAAAGTAATGAACGTGAGACCACCAGCCAAGGTAGCAGTGACTCGAGGAACTGCCTGGCCACCGAGACCTTCTACACGAGTCACACGTAGTAAGCCACAAGTACAGTGCGAGGAAAGTGAAGAAGAGACAAAAAGCGAAAGTGAAACTGAGGATGAGGAGGAAGGTGTGGATGTTGATGAAACCTCTACTTCTTCCTCAGAGTCAGAAGTAGAGGAAGAGAAGCAGTTTCCCTGTGATATTTGTGATTTGAGCTTTAGTCACTTGGTCAAGCTCAAACATCATCAAAAAGATGAACATTCCAGAGCCACAAGGTCAAAAGTGGCAGCTAAAGCCCAAGAGGAACATAAAGAGGAGGATGAAGAACAGGAGGAGGAAGAAGAGGAGGAAGAAGAAGAAGAAGAAGAGGAGGAGGAGGAGGAGGAGGATGATGATGATGATGATGATGAGGAGGATGATAGTGATGATGATGAGGAAGAGGAGCTGAGGAAAGAGAGAGAAAGGAAAGAAAAAGAGAGAAGAGAGAAAGAGGAAGCTCTTACTTGCAGAGTTTGCAACAAGCTTTGTCGTAGTGAATATCAACTAAAGCTGCATTTGCCAGCGCACACTACCACAAGAAAAGGCCAGGTTGTGAAGAAATCATCACCAAGTAAGACTACAGTAGATAATGCAGAAGAGCAAGCAGGAAAGAAACCTCGCACTCCAACAGACAAAATGAGCAGTGAAACAGTGAGGGTCCTTCGCAGTAATCCACAAGGATCCGGGAAAGGAGCAGGTGGAGAGAATTTTGAGAAGAGTAAGGAACAGTCAACAAAAGGAAAACAGGAGTCTGTGAAAAAAGAAATAAACGAAACAGTTACAAAGGAAAAACAAGCATCAGTTGCAAAGGAAAAATATCAACATCCATCGAAAGACAAGGTTGAAAAAAATGAACGACCGTCTTATCTGTTAAAAGTGGGTTCTTTATTTAGATGTACAAAGTGCAATATCACCTTCAATAGGGAGAAGTCTATGACTTATCACATGAAGAAGATTCATGAAACTTTATATCCATTTAGAGGTTGTGAACATTGTGGCAAAATATTTCGAAGTTGTGGCCCATACAACAGACATGTTCTCATTCACAAGGTTCATCGATGTCCAGAATCAAACTGTAAGGCCAAATATCGCAAGATGCTGAGATTAAAACAACATCAAAAGAATGCACATACAAACAAACCATATAGATGTCTAAGGTGTGTTTCTCTCTTTGCCAAAAAATCTGAACTTGAGAAGCACCTGAATGTGAAACACCCAAAGGTACCCAGTGATGATGAAGATGAAGGTTCTGAAGAAGAGGAGGAGGAAGAGGAGGAGGAGGAGGAGGAGGAAGAAGAGGAAGGGGAGGAAGAAGAACAGAAAAAGGAAGAAGATAGTGATGATGAAAGTAAAACAAAAGAGGAAGAGGACAAAAATGATGATGATGAGGAGGAGGGGGAAGAGGAAGAGGAGGAGGGGGAGGAAGTTAACACTCCAACCAAAAGGAGAGCGAGATGTGTTCCTATATCTTACAAAGAACCTGAAGATGAGGATGACTTGATACCTCTGAAAAAAGGTGCAGATAAAAGAAGGTTTAATGATAGGAGAGATAATAGTTGTGAACAGAAAAGTGGTAGTGATAGAAGTGTAAGTGTGGAAGTTGAAAGTCTTGATACAGAAAAAAGGAAAAGATTAAACAGTGAAATTGAGGAAAGTGTAGTTGATGAAATTGTGAAAAAAAATGATAAAGGCAATGAACAAAGGGTAGAAAAAAATCTAAAAAACAAATTGAATGACAGTACATCTCATTCTGGTGATAATTCAGCTGATGAGACTGTTTCAGCAGTAGAAACAGCAACACAGAATGTGAAACAAGAAAAGAAAGTGGTAAATAAGCGTGCATCACCGCCTAACAAGAAAAATAAAGTTAATCTCAGTTGGACTGCCGCATTAAAAGCACAGATACAAGCAGCAAAGTCAGGATCCAAAAATACTTCCAAAGAAAAAAAGGGAAAGAACAATTCAGCTAAAGTGAGACGAAGACCCAGCACTGGATCTAGTGGACAGACTACAGTGCAGGGTGCTGAGTTAACATATGGGCCTCAGCACCTAAATTTACCCCAGGAGTCTCTGTCATACCCAGGGTACTTGGTTGGTGAGGACTCTATGTTTAGCTTGGATGACAGTTCACAGATGGATATTATGGGTGACTATTACGGTGCACAGTATCCTCCCAGTGAAGAGATAAGTGACTTTGTACCTGATGATGATGAAAGTGGACCTGCAAAAATAATAGGCTTTGATTCATTTTAATTGAGATTTGCATAGTCTTTTGATCAGATGATACCTCATGACATTAGTAAAGAGACTTGTATAGTGCAATATTAATTCTTGTACATAAACCTTAGGTAGGTTATCAGTAACCATTTGTGTTATGTAATAAGTATTTCTTCCTGTGAAATGAACACTTCAGAACATGCCAAGTCGTGAATGGGTTTGTATTGTTTTTATAATATATATGTAAATATATTTTGAAGTGCTTCTGAAAAATAATTTTGTGATGTATAATATATATTGTATTTAAATATTTGAATGACATTAAGCTATTTTAGTTTATTACTTTTATGTTTCTTTCAAAGAATTATTTATATTTGTAGTTCATATTGTCCCCACATGAAATGAATGTCTTCAGGATATTAATACTGATGACAGACAGTGTTTAACAAAACAAGTAGAACTTGTGTACTGTGTACCATGAATGTACAAGACCTGTACTGCTGCTTATCGAAATATGGATTACAAATTTTACAAATTTATTTATGTTGTCCATTATAAGTACCTATAAGGAGGGAGAAATTGCTTATCTCATTTCTTTATGATGTGTGTGTTTGATATGATATGTGTGCTTTGAGTGCCATGTGATTGTGATAATTCTGATGGAAACCATCTAGTGGAATTCACTATCAGTGAGGGACTGAAACCCTTCAGTGTTTTCCATGGTTAAAGATGATATATGCTGACGCTTCATTGTGCCTGCAGGCATGGATACCTCCATCGTGGCGTCCCCTGAGCCCCAGGATCCCCCAGACCCCCCATCGGTGGAGACGACTTCATCTCTGTCACCCAAACCGGTACTGGTTCGGAAGAGGGTGAAGAAACCCGATCGCGTGATAAGATTGAAGAAGGTATGTGAACAGTGTGGTAAGGCATTTAACAAGTCCAGCAAATACCTTCAGCATCTACGCACACACAGGCCACTTCAACAGTGTGACAAATGCAACTTCAAGACAAAAGATACCAAGAGGTTTCGGATGCATGAAATATCACACAAGAAAGCTAATCCTGAAGTGAGATGCAACATCTGCAATGAACTCTTTGCAACAGAAGTCACACAGAGAATTCATATGAAAAAAATTCATAACATCCATGTGTGTAAATATTGCGACGCAGAATATGACTTGGAGCGAAAATTGTTTGATCATTTGGAACAGAAGCATGGCCACAGAAGGGAGAAAAAGGGTTATCTAGACCCAGAAGAAGCTGAATATGTAAAACCAATCAACATTTTTGTGGATCCTCCCCCAGCCAATGAGAAAAGGCAGTTTATATGTCGGCTGTGCAATAAAGAATCGAGGAACAAGTACCAGCTTAAAATACACATAGCCCAACATTTAGGGGTCTCTAGCAACAAAATCAGTGATGACTTCCTACTAACACAGGATGTCGATCATTTAATCAAGGAAGGAGGATTATGCAGCTCATCTTTTAATCCTCGGGATGTCACTCTTGAAAGTCTGGTACCTATCTGCTCATTGGATATGTCTGTTAACTCTTCTATTAAAAGTGAGTTAGATGCACCATCTGAGGGTAATATCAGTGATACTTTAAGTTCAACTAGCAAGACAGATACATCATTAGAAATTTTATGCAATTCAATGAAGAGGTCATTTGCTTCTACATCAACTGCATTTCCAACAATGAAGCCACTTTCAGATTCATTTCCAACTATTAAGCAGGAACCATGTGAAGATAGTTCAAATGAACCAGACTCTGATGGGGACCATGATGGAACTTCTTATTTAAGCAATTTTTCAGTCTTCAGATGTGGTTTGTGTACACTCAACTTTAGTACCCCACATGAATATAATGTTCATGTTGTTAGAATGCATCAGAAATCCAAACAAACACATGTATCAAAGCAAATGTTCGAACCCAAACGTGTGAGGCCATCTTTTCCCTGTGATTCATGTAAAGTTGTGTGCAGAAGTGTAAAAACCTTGCGTGCCCATGAGAGGAAGAAACATAGGAAAACATTCTCCTGTCCTGCATGTCATGTTTGCCATAAGACCATTGCAAGACTATTACGACACCAGAAACAAAAACATAAAAACAAGATTCGTTGCCGGATCCAGTGTGGGGCGCTTTTTGACACCGAGGAGGAATCGTTTCTTCACAGTAAGGAAGTACATAATAAAGAGATTACAAAAATGGCTTGTCCATATTGTCATGTTGAGTACTCATACGAAGGAAACTTGATAAATCATTTGGAGAGATGCAAAGATTGTCCACCAGAAAGGAGACCTGCTCATGTTTGTGGAAATTGCGATCAGATTTTGCCAAATATCAAAGAATACCATGAACATGCCAAAAATTGTAAAGTACAACAAAAGATAAAATCTGAGAAGAATGAAAATAAAGAAATTGCAAACAAATTGCTAAAATTGGAGGGAAATGCTTTTTCAAATTATGATGAAAAATCTAGAAATGCAGTACATGTATTAGAATTGGAAGGTGACACTGATTCTAATGGATGGTCAGACAAAGACGATGGTAAAAAATCCCATTCATCAGACAGATATGTCGGCTATGTAAAAACTGAAAGAGCAAAAACCAATAAAGATAAACATTCTAATTACATAGATGGTCCCCAGAAATGTAAATATTGTCCAGACAAGTTTGAATTGAAGGAAGATGCTGTAAATCACATATTAGCTGTGCATAAGAACTTGATAACACGTATGATTACAGAGCCTCAAATGTGTGAAGTTTGTGGTATGATATTTAAGAATCAGCTGTGTTTATGTAAACATATTTCAAAGCACTATAGTGATCTTGGTATGTGGGATGTACTTGTGCCTCCCAACTTGTTAGATATTGTTAAAGTGAGGAGTTATTGCTGGGTCTGCAAATGCACGCTTCGAGGGAAAATGAAACACCATACTAATATGAGAAATGAAAATATTGATAGGCTTTTAGCTGCTGAAGGAATGGAGATGCAAGAAACAGAACCTTTTAATTGTTCTCAGTGTGGTGACTTCTTCACTACACGAAATGATTTTTGGAAACACATAAAAATACACTTATCGAATCTTCCCAAATGGTCACATCAGCTTGTTGGATCTTCGTCTTCTGGTAACAGTCCAAATAAAAATACTGAAGTTTCGGAATGCAGTGAATGTTCTCTAAAATTTGCTGACAAATCAGAACTTTACCAACACCTTGCAGTGCACTTCATTGAACCATACGCTCTACCCCGAACCTCTCACCGTAAGTTGGTTGACACAGACAGTAATAGTGATAAAAATGGGGATCTCTATGAAGATAGTAAATTATTAATAGGCAGTGAAAATGAAGCCACAGATGATGAAGCTGAGAGTAATGCTAATGTTTTCAGCTTGGAGGACTTTTGAACCCAGACTAAAGTACGAGCACTAATTTGTATTTACTTGACAAATTTACTGGTTCATATTTTAAGAAAGTTCACTAAAAGAGGCTCCTATCTCAAGTGCGAGTGCTCTGGACCCCCTGTACAAGAGATGTGTGTTGATTTCCCATACCAGACATTTATTGGGGGTCTTCCTTGCTGTGTTGTGTACTGAGTGAGCACTTGATACACCTGTGCCCCAGGCTAAACTAACTCTTTGTGCTTGGGGGGGTTGCTACCTCATTAATTATGTGCTTAAAGGATATTAGATTATTCATTGAAGTTGGTATTTACATTTATGTAAAAGCCAAAGTTAATATCACGTATCCTTTTGGCACTTGGCAGCATCCTTGGGGTACTAAAGATTTGCTTAGCCTGTGGCTGTAAGGGAAATTAGCTGACCATTGTACATCTTTCCGGCTCTTGACTTTTGTCTTGGAATTTGTGTCTTGTGGGTGTTGAATTCCAAACATTACCCTAATACTATTATGTATAAGGTCAAATAATATTATTCTATATATTATATTTTGAGACTGATGGAAATGCTTCAATAAAAAAAGAATCAAAAAGAATATTTGGGCATGGATTTCAAGTGCATATTGTTAAAAAAAAATATATATGCTATTTTTCGTATCAAACAATTTTAAGAGCCCAAAAGCTAAATTTTAAAGCCTGTGTGAAAATTATAAATCATGAATAAACTTAACACAACTCGGGAAAAGATGGTCGTTGTATGCTGTTGGCTTCCCTTAGTGTATATGCTAGTGCTATGTGCTGAACTCAGAAAAAGTGTTGATGCAAAATCTCGGTCAAACATAATAGGTTGCTGATATACCCACAGCTTGGTTTCTTTCCCTAATCTTACCCAGGTTATGTATGACTATCCTCCACACTTCAAACATATAGGGTGTCCCAGAAAAATGTCCCTGCCTGCTCCCTGAGACACTGTGAGTTGGAGGGAGGCAGTGAGGTAGGGACATTTTTCTGGGACACACTATATTCTCTTTATTTATTTCTCTAATCATACTTACATGTCTTAATTTCATCATGCTTCTGGTCCATCTTAGCTGCTTATACCTGTATACAGTAAATATGCCATATGTGGTACCCTTGTAACCTTTGCATCACTTTTATTTTCCATCTTCCTTCCTTGTTATAGTATACTTAACTTGGTGCTTCTCCATCCTCTCAGTACATTACTGCATTCCCTCTGCAGATATATTTTTTTTTGGATTTGTTCTAAGCAGTCCAACTCTTAATTAAATCTTCTTTAATCACATTACGTTGAAGCTATAGTATAATTTTTCCCAAAGAAACTTTTGCTAATCTTTCACTTTCAATCTTTTACGGCAAAATGGGTAACCCAACTAATATCTTCTCGGTAGTCATTTTGGTTATTGTACGTAGTTAAATGAATTCACTTTCAACTCTGAATTCTATCTTGAATTCTATCCATCTTCTTATAGTACTGGAGTACCTGCACAAAAGACAATGTTTAATCCCATGCCAGGCACAGTTAGTGAAAACGTATCTTACCTTACCTGCTATGGTTTTCCTTTGTTGAGTTGACCACACTAAGTTAGTGCCCAGAGCGAAGTTAACCCTTCTTGCTAGGGTGTTGCCAAGCCACAGCTTGTAGAAAAAAAAAGCATCAAGTATATTAGTTATTAGAATACTGTACATCCTTTTGTGAATAAGGTTTTTATTAAAGGCAGTCATATAATTTCCTTCTAATAAAATAGTAATTATTTCTTAATGTTACTGTTTTTATCCTCTTTGGTGAGCTTGATCAGCAACTAGAGATTATGATTATTTGGGTATCACAAAACCCTCATGTAAAAATATTCCTCAGATGGTGGTCTCATTGTATTTGGAGGGTTTGATTCTTTTAGGTTAGTCAATTAACACTTTAAATAATTGTACTATTTTACTCACCATTATGGGTTAGTAAATGGCCTTGAGATGATACTAACTGGTCAAACATTTTTTGAAAGATAATTATATATTTACACTTCCACACCAAACATTGGTTTCATAGAGAATACAATACTTATGTTACCGTAATTTAAGTGTGAACTGCTATGCCACTTGTTGGGTAGGAGATAAGCTCACCATAATAGAGTGGCTACAATAAACACACACACACACACATGTTCTCCTACATTCCTTGTTATATATTCTTTTGTACTGTGCTATTAAATGTACTCTATTTTGGTACTAACAACAATGTCCTAGTTATCTAGTTATCTGTCTGGTGTAGCTGTAACATTGTACAACTTAGCATCACCCAGCATCATTGTCTTCCTTCCCCCCCCCTCCCCAAATTACTCCAGTCCTTTCTCTCCATTCATTCATAAATTTCTTGGGTGCCCATGCCCTCACTTCTAAGGCATTCTTCACCCTTCCTTCCATCTTTTCCTTGGTCTTCCTTTCGACCACCTACCATTCATTCAACTAATCTTCCACTTTTCATTCTCACATTATGTCAGAACCACCCAAGTAAATAATGATCAGCTCTCTTTTGTCACTTCCACATTCCCTGTTTTATTACTTCTTTTTTACTGCACCCATTTGTCCCACATACAGCTCTTGGTCACTCTTTTCTCATTTGCAGTTACCTGTTTCTACCCCATCTACTGTCTTTTGCATTAATGTCTTTCATTCAGTTTCTTATTCTTCACATGACTTTTTTAATTGTTTGTATTTTGTATCATCTTACAGTGCAGTATATGGTTGTTCTTTAACTTTGCGTATTTGAAAATGGTTTTCAATACTGTATTGAAAAATACAAAGTTTGGGAGCTAATGAATAGAGTCCTACTTGGTGTGTTTTTGTTCATTGTCTTGGGTTCTTCTGTCATGTTGCTTTTTATCTTCTTCAGATATGTTACAAGGTGGTTATGCGACATGTAGCAGGGCTTGTTTACAATCTTGAGACATGTAGTAGAGCTTGTTTACAATCTTGAGACATGTAGTAGAGCTTGTTTACAATCTTGAGACATGCTGCAGGACTTGTTTACAATTCTGAGGCAAACTGGAGGTTTGGTTCTCTTGCTTATCCCCGCCAACTATTAGTAACATGGTACAGTTGCGGAAATGTGTTTTTACACCTTGGTGGTAACTCGTGTCTCCAAACAGCAAACCTATCCACCAATCATGTCCGCCGTTGCATGACCAATACCCATTCATTGATAGTGATACTGCTACTGTGACTGTGCTGTTTGGAGAAATGGACTACCACAGGGGATGTAGAAATGCAGTTCTGCAACTGTACCACTGGCTGAGATTTATTTGTGACATGTACTCCTGATTGTCACTACTGTATTGTTACTCTTAATGCAAATGATCCTAGTTGTCAGCTAAACCTAAATATTAATTATTTTTTAATATAGTACAGTACAGTATTTTTTAAATAAGCAAAAAATCCTTAGTCTTTTTTTTTGTACTTGGTTTCTTAAGATAAACATTGAATTTTAAGTTAATTTTGTACTTTTAACAAGATTCAAGAAGTTCCAGTGTGTAATACAGTGTGAGTGTCTAGAAGTCTCAGGTGTCATTGGAACAGCCTAAGAAGGGAGCCTCAATTTGCAAAGATGTTTATTGTTTTGTTGCTGGTATTGTGGTTGGATGTCAGGATACAATGCACAAATCAATGGCTCCAAATTTTTTTTTATACAGTGTATTATTACTGTGTAATGGTAATTATTGCACAAACTTGGTATAATTAAAAAGAAAAACTTTACAATTTAAAATACAGAAAATATTACAAGGGACTGGTTAAAAGTGGTTGGTGAATACCTGTATTGTAAATGATAAGAACATGGTAACATTTGGAGTTGTAAACTTCCATGTGACATAAGACAACATTTTCAGATGTAGTTGGTGAAGAATGGTAATGAATGGCAAATGTTACCCTATGAATAAGTTCATTTCCAGATAACATGTTTAGTACAGTATACTTCTTTTTGTAGTTGTGCTTGTTTTTCATGAATCAGCTTACTGACTCGTCGCTAGATTTTGATTTTATATTTATTTGTAAATGCAGTAGTTTTATTTTGTAACCTACTTAGTGTTTTAAGGAAAAATAAGCAGCATATTGTCTTGTACATAAAAAAATGAATTGTATAGATTTGTACTGATGAAGGATGTATACGAAGCAACAGTTTTATAATGAAAATAATTTTACTGTATTCACAAGCAGTCTGTGAGAGCATTTTCTCCAATAGGGACAAGGTCCTCACTACAAAGTGGCTACCACAGGTCAGCCTTCATATTCAATCCCTTCATTGTCACACAGTTTAAATGAGATTTAGAGATTACTTGGTTTTGTGACTACAAGCAACTTGGTCTATGATGTAGTATATAATATTATTTTTCTTAGTGTTTGTATCGTCCTCAGGCAACTAAGAGACATTTATAATGCATTGATACTGGAAGAGTTTTATGTTCATGAAAGTTTCAATTCACTCTCGTATCTATCAAGAATGTTCTTTTCAGCAAAAAAAAACCCAGTTTGTTGGGAATGTTCTTTCCCCAGTGATGATATAATTGTAAAAGAATTAAAAAAATTATTGAGTACTAGTAAGACGTGCTTGTGTAGTCATCACAAGTATTACATTAAAGACAAAGGTTGATTGTCTTCTTTCATGAAACAGATGTGCACATTTTTAGTCAGACTATGGGGCCATGCAAGGGTAAGAAGGTTTCATCAATATTTCTGGACTGCTGTATGTATACAGTACAGTATATGTATTTTAAGCATTCAAATTTGCTAATACTGTACATATTTTAATTGATTTTACTGAAAAGCAGAGACAATATAGAATTTATTTTGATGTTAATAAAGGTATCAGTGAACCTCAAGAAATATTTCAGATTTCTTTCTAAACATATCTTTTTCATTCTTTGCACCAAAATAGTTTAGTATTATTAGAATCACTTGCTGCAGGTCAGTGAGGGGGTTATTGTTTGGATAAGTGGTTTAATTACCTGCCTACCTTTTATTTTTCTGCAATTAATTTAATAAGTAGATGTTTTATAGTGACTCGGTTCAAGTTCTTGGCATTATAGAAAAGAAACAATATTTTTTTGCTCACATTTATTTATTTAAAATTTTTATTGAATCTACAGGTATATTAAAAGTGTTTTGTGTGACTTTCAATGAAAAGTTCTTGTCACTTCACTTAGTTTTCATAGCATTCATGATGGCATACAGTGAACACTGTACAGTATCACAAAAAAATGTGATGCTGGTGATGCTTTTTTAAGCACCCGGATGTGCATGTTGTCAGGTTTTTAATTAAATTTCCTTTTATAATCAGATATACAGTATACTATTTTTTCATTCTATGATTGGTATTTTAAAAACGAAAGTTTTACATTGCATTATAGACTTAGCTCGTCCTAAAATTCATTAATTTTTATATGTTTACTATATTTTATTGTGCTTTAAGTGCTATAAAGTCTGTCTTATTTGTTCCTCTTCACCATTTGGTTATACATAGAGTCAACATTTCCTTTAAGTTCCTTGAACTTGTTGAATAAAAGTCAAGAAACATTGAAGAAAACAATACACCCTTTTGAATACACTTGGATGAAATGAATCTTGTATTTATTAAAGTGGATAGCCCTCTTATGGTAATGTATGGAGTATGAACATTGTCTTAATTTTACCTGATTTTGTAAAAACACTAGAATGTGATATTAAGTTTCCTTAATGATATGATCATGCTTGATTTTAATATAAACTTTGAAAGAGCATTGTCAGCTGGGTTGTTGTAGCCTTCACCAAGAATCTCTCTAATTTCCCTGTGAGCTTTACCTGGGTGGCTGATAATGTAATATATGGTGGTACTGTACCTTTGTCACCTGTGGCACTGAGTGACATGTTATTGTAGCAACAACCCCACTGCCATGCCTCTTTGTTTAGATTGATCTGTTATTAAGATTAATCCATCAATGAATGAACAAATCTACCAGTCTAGGTAGGTTACCTGCATAAACTTAAAACTTTTAAAAGTGTTGAGTACTCTGTACAGTGTACTGTAATCTTGTTGTCAGTGTATTTAAATTAGGGAGTTTTGTAGGTAGTCTGCTCTCAGTGGTGTCTTTATCAATGTACATTTTTAATAAAATTGATATTTATATTTAAGTATTTGTATAAGAATATTCCTCCATTTTCAGCATTGTGCTGTACAGATACGTATTTATAAATACAGAAGGTTCGTATATGTATGAGTATGATTTTTTCTCTCACTTTCTAGAAGCTCATATTACAGGTTGGGTATCCGTTATTCAACTTGGGGTCTTAAGGGTTTCGGATTTGGGAATACCTATATCCTGTATACAGAACCTGTATAATGCGGTAGCTCACCCAGCAGGGATGGGGCCCAAGTCCATGCACAAAATTCATTTTATATTTAATTTGCGGCATAAGGATACATATATTCTGCGGGTAGTTTTATGAAAGATAATTTTATCATTTTGGGTATAAAATATATGATAAGACGTATATTAAGACCCAGAAAGGTAAGCAATCAATACCGTCTGTTTGGCATCGGCATGACGCCTGACTCTGAGGCGCTAAGCAGCCTGTGTTTTACCTTTATTCATTACACATACATACTTATCCTCGTAAAAATTATGATATATGCCATAGTCAGTGTATTGTCTACCATAAATATAATGAAATATACCTTCGGATTACAGAGCATTTTGGACTTGGGGATTTTGGATAAGGGATACCCAACCTGTACTGTAATTGAAAATTATTGAAGTAAGTTTACAGGGCTGTAAATGGAGAAAAATGGAAGCTAGTTATGAAAATTATGATGGATATTAATTACACTAATAAGTTCCGAAACCACTTGGGGATGTGGAACAAAAGTCAATAAAGGAAAACAATATGACTTTGGGTTTATTTTTCTAATATTGGAGTCACGCATTTAATTACTTTTGAAATTGGAAGAGCAATGATATGACTGAAAAGGAATAATGTAATTTGGAAGAAAATAGTTATTTTGAGTGAGGTTGTTAAGAGTGTACTGTATGTGAAATGCCAGGGAAAGTTTGTGACTACTGTATTGGCAAAAGGTGCTGTAAAAGTCCTTATCTGCCAAGTAATTCAGTGGAATTGGTGGTCTTTCCGTTAAAGGAAATATGTACAGTAAAAAGTAGGTCATTGTCACTACCCAGGCTTTATACAATCTTCTTTTCTCCAGTAACACTCAGCCAACTTCATCATTCCACCACCATGTTACTGCATGCCTGGCTGGGCATCTTGCCATATTACTCTTCTCACTCTCACTTGATGTTTCCACTCCTTTTAACTCAGCATCAAATGCTTCTCTTACATTTTGTTCCTTCAGTTTTCACACAATCCTTCTCAAAACATAACACCTTCCTTTCCCTGCACCTTTTAAATATGATGTCGCACACAGCTATAAAAGTTACATCCCTAACAAGCTTCCCATCTAATTTCATAACGAGTAAATGAATAATCTGTATTTTTGTTCCACCTAGCTCATATCATACCTAATCAGCCTATTCACCCTCTTCTTAAACAATGTGTTGCATACAACCATGTTCATTGCATCCTGAACTCAAGCATTCTTTCTCCTTCCATATTTTATGTGCTGTAACCTTTTTGCACCATGCATACCTTCATAACCCTCTGTTTGTGCCCCCGACAAGACTGTTTAGGTTACCTCTCAGTACTGTATTACAATCTCTCTTTCACCACATGCAACAACTTTCCCAGAAATCATCCTTCATGTCACAACTTGTGGGGCAAATGCAGAAATGACAGTCATCAAATCCATTCCTACTACAGTACTGTAACAACTCAAAAACAACAGTTCTTGCATTCACCCTTTTCACTTCTAGTACTGTCTCCAACCACTTTTTCTTGACTAAGATCCTTATACCACCTGTTCCAGATTGATTCCCCTTCCAGAATATCTTGTAGCTCTCATTCTTACCAGTGATCATCCTTGCTGAGCCACTTCATTTCTTGATAGCAGACATTGAGCTTTCTATGGCTCAAAGTCTCCATAATATCACCTGCTCTTTCATGCATCACACATTCAGACTACTATCTCTGAACCCAACTATGCCGAGTTCATTCTTTTTTTATCACTTGCAGTTCCTTGTGGCATTCATTCGTGTGGTGTCTGGGTGGTTTTAGTGTGGCAGGTTTATGTTTATTCATTGTACAGGTAATGTTTGTCATGGTTGGTATTAAGAGTTGGGTAACAACCAAATCTAGAGGTAACACCCCCCGCCCCCCCCCCCCTCTTATTCCCAACTGCAAACCTGGGTATTGTATTGGCACTCTTGGGTGACTTGTTGTTCAGTGGCCTCAGGGTGACCCACCACAACTATCTCCAGGGACACTCATCCATGCACATCATGGAGCAGCCTCTCCGGGCACTATCTCTGAGTTTAGGGAAAGCCAGCCTGTGAAATGCTCTCCAACCCAGAAAATGCAGCTGAGACCAAAGAATGGGTACAGCTCTGGTTGACTAGCTGCCACCAAGCATGTTGAAGCCAAGTTTTACAGCTGAATGCCATTCCTATTGCCAACCCACAAGGTGGAAACAGCTGGTTAGTTAGAGTTGCAACTCTGAGGTAATCTGAGACTACCTGTACCCACTTACCTGCATATAACAAATATTTTATGGCTTTTTTTTTATTATTTTCATGCTTGGAAATTTGAGAATGATTTTACCATTTTCTATTTTAGGTAACGCGTTCATTTTGACCTTGGGTTACAGATAATTGTTTGTTGGAATTCATTGAATCATTAGTTAAAGTTTGCGCAACAGGAATACAGTATATGCTTGCCTAAATCATCAAATCAAACTCACTTGAGTTGGTTGTTTTCCTTGGATGCCAATCTTAAGGACATTGTATCATCATATGCCTATATCCTGTATTAGTCACTTCCAGGATAAACTAACTATGCTTTCAGACTGTGTGGTGCTGGGAAGTTGGTAAGGTTAAAATCTTGACACTTAGTTTTGTTTTACCAGTCTTTTTTTACCTTGTTGGGTGAGAGTTGCATGAGCAGATGGAGATTATTTTTTCCTTATGCCTCCATTTATCTAGCAGGCTAAAGATATTTGAACAAACTCAATCTGGCTTTTGGTTATAAATGAGGAATTGATCATGAAATCCTGTTTATAACCCAGTCTAGATTGGGTTACTCTGTTACATTCCTTCCTCCCAATTGATGACAGGTAAGCTGGAACTGAGGGTTAGTAAGTGAGCCACAAGGGGTGAGAATCAGTCTTCTGGTTTATGTGGTAACTTTTTATAACCTTCAAGTTTTGTTCTAAGTGATCGAGTATGATGGGAAGTAATTAACTAATGTGTTATTAGTTTTATTTACCATTATCAGCATGGAATTCAGTTTGACGATACACGGGTTACCCAAACCAAGCCCAGTTATGAAATGGGATTTCAGGATCATTTCCTCATTTTTCAGTTACTGCAGGTATCTCTCACTATGTGAATGGGTTAGGTTCCTTGAAAACTATTTGTTAAGTGCATATGCATATAGCAAATAACTTAAAATATTGGAAATCACCCAGTATTATACCTAAAACCTCAATATTATACCATAAAAAAAATTAAATAAAAAAAAACCTACCTAACTACTACACAGTAAGTTAGTACCTGTACCTAATTATTGTACTGTAATTTAGTGCCACACAACAAGTAAACTCCGATATTGTACCTAAAAAAGTGAAATTGTTTCATGAACAAAAAAAAAATACTTAACTACTATAAATTTCTACAGTACCCAGCTACCATAATTTTGTACCTAACTACTGCAATTTAGCACCTAACGCATTAGAAAAATAATAAAATATAAATTTGGGCTGAGTAAGGACCATCCATCATTCATATAAGCAAGAATAGCTTTTGTATACTGTAGTAAGAAAGAGTCATAAAATACTGTACAGTATTCATATACTGTAAGCGAATATACATAGAGCCAATGTTCATATAGTGAGGGATACCTGTATTGATATTTATGCAACTACTCCCCTGTACAGTACTGTGTGAAAGAACTTTTGGGAGGCTTCCCAAGAAATTATGGGAGGGTAATAGGATACCATGGTTAGGAAAAATGGACAATGAATCACTTTTACCATACTTTTCCTTCATGTATTTATGATAACTCTTTTTGGAATTACAGTATAAACTATGTCAGAGATGTTACTATTTCTTTGAAAACTACTGATACTGTACATGAAGGGACTAAAGGATTATTTTGCCCTTTGATAGTTATTTTTGACAGTTAGTTGTCCCTACAGGTACGGCTCCTAACAGCACGATGTCCTTCGGGCTACAAAACTTCCTCAGTTCCCCAACTGTAGAACCTGTTCCCTTGCAACAAAATCTACATCCTACTCAAGAGATGGTTAACGAGGATTTACATGGTGTAAGGGTATTGAAGGTATGTGAAGAGTGTGGTAAGACATTTAACAAAACTCCAGCATATTTGGAACATGTAAAGTCGCACAAGCTGTTACAGCATTGTCAGAAGTGTGACTTTAAGACCAAGGATAAGGAGAGATTCAAGTTGCATATTATCTCCCATCAAAATGATAAGTTAAAATTGAGATGTAATATTTGTCATGAGCTCTTTGTTAGTCCCATATCTCACAGAATCCACAAGCGGAAAATTCACAAGCTCTATGAATGTAGACAATGTTCAACTGACTTTACCTCGGAGGATGTTTGGAGAGAACACATTTTTAAAGAGCACAGTAAAAAGGGGGGGAATATTAATACTGACCATGGAAAGAATGAAACCAACAAATTAGTCGGTCCTCAAGATCAGAAATTTAACTCCCCCGATAAAATGCAGCTGATTTGCCGTCTATGTAATAAGGGAGCCAGAAACAAGTACCAGTTAAAGATACACATTGCTCAGCACCTTGGGGTATCCAGTGATAAGATAAGTGATGATAATCTCATTACAGACATTAAACCGTTACTGTGTGAAGGAAACGTTTCTTCCTCAACACATAATGTACAAGAAGAGGGTGGCCAAACTATGACACCCAAAGATTCTATAGACTCAGTCCTTCAAAACTTATTATCAAATGATAGCATTACTATCTCAACCCCCCAGACTAACAAGTTAGTTGTACCTGCCCCTATACATTCAGGGCCTCACTTGAGTGATGTACAAGCCAAAGAGGGAGATTCAGTTTCAACTACTAGTGAAAGTTCAATTTTAATTCAAAAGACAAACTCTTTATCGTCAACATGCCTACAGGATGTAATTATTGAAGAAGATCCACGGGAGACAGATATTACTGTGAGGGATACTAGTAAGTTTCCAAGTAAACTTGCACCATACCATAAAAAGAAAGGAACATCACAACGACGACTGAGGACCCTCATACCTTGTAATCATTGTTCATCAGCATTTACAACTAACACAGCTCTACGTAACCACAAGAAGCTGAAACACATGAAAAGACCAGAGTGTCCAGAATGTAATATAACAAAGACCAGTAGTAGGAAAGTCTTTCAGCACCAGATTAAAGCTCACAGAGATAAACTACGTTGCAACTTTTATTGTTTAGCTTTATTTGATACCCGGGAGGAACAATCTGTCCATCACTTAAATGTACATAATAGGGATGACTCAAAAAATGTGTGTCGATATTGTAGAATGGAGTATCCAAGAGGAACATATGGAAAGCATCAAGAGGAATGCAAAGAGGTTCCTGAAGACAGAAAAGTCATATCTTGTAAGTTTTGTGATAGAAAATTTTACTCAACTAATACTTTTCTAACTCATAACAAAGATTGTGGATCCTGGCAAACAGAAGAGAAGGAAAGTAATCCACCAACAGACCAAGTAAAACCTTTACCATCAAAAACAGAGTTAGGTGCAGAAACAAATGCAGGTACACCAATCAAAGTCTCTGATGAAAGGGATAAACAGTCACTTAGTGAGGTCACTGACCAACATGAAAATGTGAGTACAAGTACTAGTTTACAAGAAAAAATATTGGAAAATCCTGATAATCAAGAGAACTTGATAAATTCACAAAACAAAAATCTGGATGCAGGCAACCATTTGGAGAAAAGTGTATCAGAATCTGGAGGCATTTTACACAAATGCAAATTTTGTTCTAATACTTTTGATAACTCTGAAGTTGGTGTTGATCATGTATTAGGTCAACATAAAACATTATTGTCAATTATGACCAAGGAACCTCAGGTTTGCCATATTTGTAGCAAGACTTTTGTGTCAAGTTTATCATACTGTAAACACATTTTAAAACATTATGGTGAACTTGGATTGTGGGATGCCATTGTGCCTGCAGATTTAGATATGGAGAATATTAGGATGAACTGTTGGATTTGTAAAACTGCAGGCATGAAATATCATAGGTATCATGTTACCACACGAGATAAAACAATTGAGAAGCTTTTGTCGAGTCAAGCAAGTGTGGAATTGGCATCAAAAGAAGGAGAAGTGTTCCATTGCTCTGTATGTGAAGAATCATTTCCATGTAGGTATGCATTTTGGAATCACATCAAAGTTCACCTTTCTAAGTCATCATTTAAAAATGCTGAAGGAGGAAAGCGTTTTAAATGTGCCAAATGTCCAATGAAATTCAAGAAAAAATCTGAACTTTTAGGACATTTGGGTACGCACCTTCTTCAGTCAGATGTAAAAGAGAATCGGCTGCAATTGAAAACTGGAAATAGTAATAATGATTGTAAATTGGGTGAAGGAAATAATAGAACAGCACACGGTAAGGACAGTGAGGAACAAGACAAACACGTGAATGAAAATATCTTAGCTGAAAAGGTGTCTGATTCTACTTCTTATCCCCATAAGTGTAAACGTTGCCAAAAAAGGTTTGAAAAGAAGGAGGATGGATTAAATCATATTGTGATGGCTCATAAAGTAGTTTTAAAACAAATGATGTCTGAGACGCATGCATGTCACATATGTGATAAGACATTTATGAAACCAATGGTATTATGCACTCATATATTAAAGCACTACAGTGATCTCAACATGTGGGATGACCTTGTCCCCAAGAACTTATTAGAACAAACACAGGACCGAAGATACTGTTGGATATGCAAGAACATGCTTGGCAGAAAAGCCTCAAGACATATCAATAAGCGAAACAATCATATTGAAAAGGCTTTGTCAAGTAAATTAGAAGATTTAGAAACAGAAGAAACATTCCATTGTTCATTGTGTGATTATTCTTGCTCCAACAGATATGTCTTTTGGAAACATATAATGCTCCACATGTATAAATTTCCCAAAAGGGGTAGACAAGTGGGACTACAAGCATCAACAGAATCTCCCAGTAATTCCAAATATTTTAAGAAAGGAATTCATGAGTGTAGTGAATGCCTCCATAAATTTGAAGAAAAATCCATGTTAAACAAACATATGGCAACTCATTTCCTTTTGCCTTTTGTTCAGGTAGATGGAAAATGGAAAACTGAAAGCAGTGAACTTATGGAAGATTTGAAATTAATGAGTGAGAGTCATGATAATGGTAGCCTGAAATCTGTCACTCATACAATAGCTGTTGAGAACACACAGAAAGGAAAAATTGAGTCACAATTCACTAATGTATCGAGAAAGTTTGAAGTAGCTAATGAGGAGCCAGGGGCCAAAAGTGAACTTTTAAAATGTATACGTTGCTCAAAAAGATTCAGAAATGTGGAGGGAGGTATAAAACATGTCTTGTCCTCACACAAATTCATGCTTACAAGAATTGTCAGAGAACCTCTAACTTGTACTGTATGTGGCACAGTTTTCAAGAGCCCCTGGTGTTTATGTAAACATATTTCTAATCATTACAGTGTACTTGGCATGTGGGATGCCCTTGTGCCACGAGACTTACTGAATATGATTAACCTTAGGAATCAGTGCTGGATATGTAACTGTAAATTAGATAAGAAATATGCAGATCACACTAGAAAACGAAATAGCCATATTGAAAAGTTGTTGACAGCCAAATATAACAAGAATGAAGATATATTTTACTGTTCCTTATGTAATAATAGCTCTTACCCTGACAGACTAGAGTTTTGGAAACATATCAGAATTCATCTCTGTGTACCACCTGTGCATTGTAGATCTCTTAATGAGCTTTTCAATACCACATATAGTAATAATGATGACAAAGACAAACTCCTTGAATGTAGCGATTGCTCACTAAGTTTTACAGATGAACGTGGGTTATATGATCACCTGGCAAGCCATTTCTTGGAACATTTCTCGGAACAAGATAATGGTAGCAACGTGAAAGAAGGCAAGATGCCGGAAACAGATAGCAGTGAAAATGAAGGGTGGATGACATTACCAAGAAGCCTCAGAAAGAGGAGAGCAAGCATGAACACCAGAGACACTGATTTTAAAGTGAAAGTAGAATGTTGTCTCGAGGAAGAGGATGATTATGCAATTCAGGTTTATCAAGGGGACATAGATAATGAGTTAGAAAATGAAAAGAGAGGTAATAAGATGAGGGAAGAAGAAGATGCAGATGATGAATTTGAGGACACGGGTGATGAGGTTGAGATTGCAACGGATGATGAGATTGAGATTGGAACAGATGATGAGTTTGAGATAGGTACAGAAGATGAGATTGAGTCGTGCACAGATGAAGAAATTGATGTGTGTTATTAGATGACTGTAAATGAAAGTGGGGTTTATGTATATTTTCCAAACACTTCCGTCTCTGACCATCTTCTTGCTTCAGAGCTACATTGATATACAGTACAGTATATATATATTTGCTGCATAATTCTGTATTGTTGGCTAAATTCCATTGTAAGTGCGATGATTGCTGTTTCTTGGCAATGCAGAAACAATGTGGTGTGGGAGGAAAAGGCTTCTTAAGGAATACATACAAAGATGGGAAGGTACAGTAGTAGGACAAATTCACAAGCACGGAAAACAGTCTAAGACAGGAAAAAGGGGAAAACAGCATTCATTGAAGGGACAATTATGGAGTTACTGTATAAATGTATCTCACACTTAGATTTCCA
This sequence comes from Homarus americanus, assembly GCF_018991925.1. Lineage (NCBI taxonomy): Eukaryota > Metazoa > Arthropoda > Malacostraca > Decapoda > Nephropidae > Homarus > Homarus americanus. The sequence continues at coordinate 21,995,470 of NW_024730668.1, forward strand.
TCCTCATCTTCTCTTCCATTAAGTGATGCTACAGAGTGTTTATGGCCAAAAAATAATAAAATATCATTGGAAGAAATGTAACATTCTATCAGTGGAAAAATCAGTCCCTTTGCTTTGACACAAGGACTTTGATGGGTAAGTGATGCCGATTAATATACTGTACCTATTTGTTGATAGGGTATTGACAGAGTGTATGTAAAGCTTACCAAAAATGTTTCTGAAAGTATGAGTCTTGACAAATCAATGAGCTATTCAGTATGAACAAATGTTAAATACAGTTATGTATCTGCAAGTTTAATGCTTTGTGGCTCAGTGTGCAGAAGTTCTCTATTGACTTGTGTTCAGAAACTAGGATTATGAAAAGTCAGTGAGCTATTATAGGTTGATAAAAGTTAAATATTGTACAAATTTTTGTCTTATATTGGGCTAGGAACACTCGTGCCTGGTAGCCATCCTGATAGCCATCAACTCATATGGATTGCAACCCAGACTAAATCTTAAAATTGACAGCTGGCACTTAATTAACCCTTAATGAACATATTCTGCATTAGTTGCAGTCAAAATATCTGTAGCTGCATGTTGTAATCCCCGTTCGCAAAGGGTTAAATAATAAGTGCAACCCTCTAGTTACAACCTTATTCCTCAGAGATGGGTTGGGAAGGGTAAACTAGTCAAGGCTGAGAGCTTAACAAGTCTTTGCATTACGACAGATTGTGCCTGGTAACCCTCACTTACTCACCTTGGATTTTTCAGCATCAAGCCAAAGTCCAGCAGTCTCCTCACTTGAAGCAAGTCATTCTCTGGATAGCTTCTCTTTATATACATTACTATAGAGATTAGGTATACTTCCCCTTATGTAGCACTTGGGAAACTTTAGACATCTTTTTATCGTTTATTGGACACTATAGGTAAGATAGGGGTACAGCTTTAGTCAGTAAAATTGGAGAAATATAATGAAACTCTAACAGCTAGCTGGTTTAAACAATGATCAGTTGAGGCCAAATTCTTTTTTTTTACCAGTTTACATAGCTGGAGTTTGGAGATTTCCAAATTTGAAGACGTGGATAATTTATACCTGTGCAGTACAATACTAGAAAGTGAACTGGAGTTGGTATTACTGAGTTCTTTTATGGTTGTCTTTAGCATCGGGTAAGATGGGCTTCCTTTGGATCTTATCTTACTTGGACGAACCCTAGGCTGACTCTTCAGCTCTTACGTAAGGATGAGACTTGGTTTAAGACCAGAGACGGCTACTTTTTGGCCAGGAAGAAGGATGATATATCTCATTATTCCCTCTGTGTAGTCCAAGCACTTATTGATAATACAGTAATATCCCTGATGGCCTGAATCTTTGATCCTTGGAACTTTCCAATATTGTATCCGGAAAATAAAAGTGTTCAGTTTCCCAATGATAAAAATAGCCCAATATCATATACCCCCAAAACACGAAATCGGTTCACAAGAAAGAACAAAACTTACCTAACTAATGATAAATAGTAAACAACTGCCGTACTCTAATATACTACCAATCACATAAAATTATTATTATTATTATTTTTTTTTTTTATATGGGGAATAGTCCACCTGGGCATAGGTCATCGACCCACAATGGGGCCTGGGGAGTGAAAAATACAGAAGGTAAAAACTAGGGGAGAAAGAGTACAGTAGTCCCTCGGTTAACGAACACAATTCGTTCCAGAAGGTCGTTCGTAAACCGAAAATTTCGTTAACTGAAACCATTGTATCAATGGGATTTTGGGTAATTGGTTCCTGCTCACCGAAAATTACACACAAAGTAAAAATGAATGCAGTAAAGTACACTTACTTTGCGGTGTGTATGTAGAAGGCTCCTGGTTGATGATGATGATGGGAATTAGAAGTGGGGCTGGAGGAGAAGGGAGAAGAGAAGGAAGTAGGGGTGGAAGAGAAATCACCCCATGCTTCATACTGTCATTTCACCAATAAAATTTTTAAGTTCACAAGGTGTAATTCAAGATTATTTTCTTTAAATCAACACTGCACTGCACTATATATTGTCAATATGTAAAATAAATTTCAGAATGACCAATAATTGTACTGTAAAAACGTAAAAATAGTTTATGCTCAAGAGAGCCACAAGCAAGATGTTACTTCCACTGACCAGAGATACAAACTGACACCTTTGTGGGTGAGTCAAGTGGCTGATTGGTGCACCAAAAACTAGTTTCCTGTACTGCAATTATGTTAAATAAGTGTTAAAATGACTAAAAAATTTTAATATAAAACTTGGAAAATTATTGAATAGTACAACCTTGATATTTACTCAAATGGGAACGAATTTAAGCCCTAGAACCGATTACTGTATTGGTGGACTAATATTCCAGCTGGTGAGCAAGCGAAAACATGTTGACATAATTTCGTAAAAATTTTGTTAACCGAATTTTTGTTCGTTAACCGAATTGAAGATTCTTATGGAAGGTAATTCGTTAACCGAGGCGTTCATTAACCGAGGGATCACTGTATGTTAATCTACACCATGAAGATGCCAGAAAACCAGTTCTTTGAAGTGAGGCAGATTGTATGAGGATGGAAGCTCAGAAAAAGGCAAAGCATTCCACACCGTGGCTGTATGAGGAAAATTTTTTATAAATTTGGTACATTACCTTTTGGGAGGGCAGTCTGGGCTCACCACAACGGGGTGATCAGGGGTGGGCTGAGTAAGGACCTTGCTCAGCAGGATCAGGGTTGTCCACTACATTGCTGCTGTCACTGCTGTCTGCCAGAGGTGGAAGGAGAGGAAGAAAATATGCTGGTAGGTGTAGGACTGGAAGCTGAAGATACAAGAAGTGGTTTAAAGGTGGTGATGGGTCTGAAGAAGAAGGATATGGTGGGTTGTCTTGCCATACTCCTCAGCTGTTGTTCAATTTCAGTGTAGACTCTGATGCCTCTCTCCATACTAGAGGCAATTGAACCACCCCTTCTTGATGATGAGGGTGGATAAGGGGGTGCCACATGAAGTTTGGTCTTCTATCCACAGCTGGAGAAGATACTCCCTTTTGTCCATCATGGCGTCACGACTACGGGTAAGCCTGCTTGCTCATATCTATGTGACGTTTCCAGCTACTTTCTTAATCTCGTCAGCATGTTTATAAATTGTGGCCACAGTTGAAGCAGCCAGACCAAGATCTTTCCCAATCTTGGTAGGGCCATCACCGTGTTCATGATGCTAAATTACTTCCATCTTTGTCTAGTATGGGTAGCCGAAGATTTAGTAGAACACTTGGTTGCCATAACGAAAGTAGTAACGAAAGTTGGCATGAATATACATACATGGATAAAGAGAGATCACTTCACACATACAACAAATAGTGGGAGGGAGGGAGGGTGTGATCAGTCAGCGAGAATATGTCTGCACATCTCTCCCCAAGATGGCCATGCCAGCTGACTCCCAGCGCGCAAAATTTTAAACTTTGCCCGGACCCAAATTCGTATAAACGGGCGAAGCTTTTGTATCTCGAAATAGTGGTGTCAATTTATGAAATTCGTATTAGCGAGTTTTCTTATCACGGATGTTTGTATCATGAGTGATACCTGTATCTACCCGAAAATTCGAGTTGAAAAATAACAATAACGCAGCTCACAGCTTGGTGGGAGGCTGAGGTACTGACCCTGCACCCTCTCCTGCTTCCCCCTTCCTCTCCCACAATTCTGGGGACATTAAGAAATTTTTATGTCATGAATTTTTTTTACCTTATATTTATTACATATTTGGGGGGGGGGGGCACATTCTTTATGAACGATTTTGTGTGTACATACAGAGTAAAAAAAAATGAATAAAATTATGTACGTATATCTACTCAAAATTGCAAGTTGAAAAATAATAAAGTATCTCACAGCTTGGCTGACTTCCCAATGCCACCCCCACCGGGTCCCATGATCCACACTAACTCCAGGGATGTATGAAATTTTTATTCTCTATGTTTTTTCCTTATACTATTTTTTTTTTTTTTTTACATTCTGTATGAAAGAGTGTATGTGCAGGTAACACTAAAAAAACAACAACAATGTACTTTATGTCTACCCTGCTCTGTGATAAGTCCCACAAACTTAAGAAATGTTTATTCCCTTTGTTTTTGATCATATAATATACTGTACTGTATATATTTTTTTGGCACATTCTGAATGAAAGATGGTGTGCATGTAACAATGTTAAGAAAAAAACGAAGAAAATTGCATCCCATATGTCTACCCGAAATTACTTGTACAGGTTGACAATCCCTTATCCGAAATCTTTGGGGCCAGAGGCATTTCGGATTTTGGAATTTTTCGGTTTTCAGAATGGATAATTTATTTATTTATTTATTTATATTTATTTATTTATTTATTTTATTTTTTTATAGCCTACCCTGCCACAAGTCACTGACCCACATTGGGGCCTGGGTGGCGAAAATATAATAAAAATTATAATAATAATAATAACAATTCATAGGTCTAGGTCGTGTTTCTCACTTTTTATCTTTTTTTCATTCTTGTAATGTATTTCTTTATTATTATTATTATTATTTTATTATGACAGTATTATTGTTATTATTATTATTAATTTTATTATTATATTTTATAATTATTATTATTATTATTATTATTATTGTTATTATTATTATTTTATTTTGGTGTATTTTTTATTACAATTTTTATTTACTATGAATAATTATTATAATTATTATTACTATTACATTTTCGCCCCCCAGGCCTCGATGTGGGTCAGTGATCTATGCCCGGGTGGGCTAATCCCTGTTTAAAAAAAAAAAAAAAAAAAAAAAAAAGTTTTGCCCACAAAAAAACCCCCTCTGTTTTTAGAGCTTTTTGGTTTTTGGAATTTCGGATAAAGGGTTGTCAACCTGTAGTACAATTGGGGGATCGCAACTTACCACTGTACACATATATATGAATGGTATTTGAAAATACTTTTAAATCTTTATTTAAAAAAAAATCATATTTTATTTACATTTTTTATAAATTAGTTGAGTTATTTAAACATTATTTAATCTTTATAGCAGCCGGATATAAAACTTGTTTGGGCTCTTCAGGAGCTCAGGAACGGAACCTATTTTCCCCATAAGTTACTAATATCGATACTGGATACGATCGATCACTTAGTGATGGCTTTTTGAGGTTCCTACCCCATCGTATACCGGTCATTGCCTGTACAGTACAGTAGTATAATTTGTTTATTTACTATACTGTACCCGTACAAAAAATTTACATAAATTAATACAGCTCTGTGTCTGTCCAATTGCAGTTTAGACTCTGAAACATCCTCCAATGCCTGGAAAAATTCCATAAATGTGCGATTTTTTCCAGGGATATGGATTCATCTCAACCCTCTCAAACTCGGAGCCTGAGACACATACGTTCATGAAAATTTACGCTCAGCCTCTTTGGTTTTTGTCAAATAATCTTTGATTTTTTTTTCCAAGCTCATTTCACTGCCATGGAATTGTTTTATTCATTGTACTGGGGTCTCTTGTAGTGTAAAATTGTCTGAAAAATTGTATGAAACCATAAAAAATTGAAAATTCTTGAAATTTAAGCCACTTTATTCAAGTGTAAGTTGAAAAAATAGGAAAATGTTAAGTAACATTTCGATTTCCATTCACATTTTCCTTGTATTATGGTGTTCATTGATATGTACTATACACCAAAATAAAGTACCGAGCATGTAGAATATCGTGGTATAAGGAAAAATAATACAACACAAAAACTCATGGAATAATTAAAGGGCCGAGCACTTTTGTGTAATTCACATCTTCAAGAGTAGTACAGATACTTGTCACAAAGATTTCATTTTGTACCATTATACTAACTTTATTGGCTTAATAGTTTGAGCATCATTATTTACAGGGATTTATTAGAGTTCATTGATTGATTTTTCATTACTTTCCGTGACTTCACCTGCATAATATTTCTAGACATGTATGGTGTTAAAATGCAGGAAACCCCCACCTGGCTGGCTCTAAGGTCATGTCTATCTTAGATAATCACCCCTCTTACTAGTTTCTTGTTGTCTTGAGCTTGTGATGCAGACAGGCCAAATGGTGATATGATGATACAGGATGGCCTGCCCTTGTCTTGTACCATTTCCTGTAGCAGGTGTTTCTAACTGTCACTCTCCTCTCCTGCCATGAAGGAGTGGAATGTACTCTCCCCCCAAAAAGTATCGTTATATTTTCTGTCGCCACAATTTGAAATGCTAAACGAACTGTTTTGATATGATCCCAAGTGCATCATCTCAAGTTGGTATGCCTGCTCTCCATATCAGCAACAGTTAAGAGATGGCGGTAGAATTGGGGGAAGGAGTCGTCCTTGTAATGGCATACTAAATACTTAAATATAACAAGAAATCTGTAAAGCTATTTTAATGTATGTCTCGTGCTGGGTAGAAGCAAGGCATATGTAAACAAGCCACTGACTGATGATTACAATAACATTGAAATATACATTAAATGGAAGTGTTTTGGAACATCATTACTGCGACTGAGATAGACCTCAAAACAGACATTTTACCATTACATTGTTGTGCTAACGGAGTGTCATTCATAATGAATTTCACAATATTCCTACTCATGTTGTTCATGATACAGTATGTCTGAATTATGAAGGGTGACTAAGCAAGTAGTGCCTGATATTAGAGTGAACAGCTTCAGCAATATACAAGATATCAGTCTACATGGGATCTGCCATGTTACTGAAATGCAAATTACATTGGTTTAACACTGAAATAAGGTTTCAAATCAAGGGACTTGCAGGCAAAAGACCCCCTCCTCATCCCCCTATAGTAAGACATTTGTGGTTTTAAGTTTCAGTGTGGCACCAGTTGTTTCATGGTACCTGTGGGTTCACTCACCCGAGTTCGCCGTGGCATCTCAGCGTTATTTATACCCTCGTTGTGAAGGGCAATGATAGCACCTCTCACATCTTGCACTGTCTCCCCGATAATTCGTCGCTCCATTCGATGTAAGTTCTCATTGATGACTGACATGTTGTTGATATCTATTTATAACATCCACTCCGAGTCATGTAATATATGATATGAAGGCTCGGAGGATTCATATTAAAGTATTCAAAAACGTATGTACAGGAGGTACTCATTTATGCTCAAAGGTTGTGGATGTAAAACTACCAACCGTTCAGAAACAGGTCGATTAAGCTCAGAAAACCTCGAATCACATCGACCCCCTAGCTAATGATATGTTTTTGGGGGACTGTACATGTACTCTATACTGCACATAAACCCTCTGTACACTAGCATACACTGTCCACTCAGCTATGTACAGTACTGTACATATGGTACTTTCACACTTACTGAATGTACAGTACAGTGCAGATATCCCTCGTTATACAAATAGGTTAGATTCCTGAAAATGATCCATTAAGTGAACTTTCGTATCGTGAATAAAGAAACATGTGGGAAAAATGGAGTTCGGTTCTCCTATGACAAGACAACCCCAAAATCATACTCCAAAAATATGAAATCAGATCTTGAACAACAACAAAAAATCTACCTAACTAATGATAAATAGTACACTACTATAATTTACTACCTAACACATTATAAAAATATTAATAAAATACTATCTTGATGAAAATATACAGCTAAACCCAATAAGGAAAAGTTAAATGAAAGTTTAACACAGCTGCCAATTGCAAAGACACTGGCTGCCACCTTCAAGCCTTGCCATAGCAATCCAGTCAAGCTAGGGATGCTCCGTCTCCCACTTTCACTCACAAATGTTATTCCCTTTATGTTTTTGACCTTATGATACTTATTTCTTTTACTTTACTTTGCACATTTTATATATAATGGTTGCCCCTCATGTAATGAGGATGGCTGGCTCAAGGGCCACCTAGGCGTGAATTTGATTAAGGTGTAGAAATTGTCACCAACACAACAACCACACCCTAGGTTAATGAGTTGCATGACCCAGTGTCAAGGAATAGTCCGAGAAGATTGGACAACTCGCCAACTGCACTGGCTAACCATTACCCTGGAATACGATCCGCAAATCGATTAACATCTAGGTTCCCAATTACTGCTGGGTAGACAAAGGGAAATGGCATAAAGAAATTTGCCCCTATGGTAGTTTCATACTGCCCAAGGATTGAACTCAGGTCCTCTCACTTGCGAGGTGAGCATGTTGACCATTACACCACAGGTCACATTATGTATGTAGGATTATGTGTGCATGTAACTAAATAAAAAAAGTGAAGAAATAAAATTTATCAACCTAAAATTGCAAATTGAATAGCTAATAACAATAACATATAATAATTGAAATTTAGTTACCCGGTACTGTGACCAAGGAGGCTTATTTCCAGTACAGGTAGTTCTGCTATAACGCGATAATTGTGTTCTTGTAAAACATCGTGTTATAGAAAATCACGTAATAGAAATAACAGGGCTTATGGAGAAAATAGGGTTAGGTGCAGATTACTCGAAATCGAAAAAATTTAGTAGTTAGCCTAACACAAAGGATAGCACAGTCTAAATAAATGTTACATTCATACCTAATAATGAAATCATACAGTAAATGTAACACTTTACTTGATGGGGGAGAAGAGTGATTTTGAGGTAGATAAAATCGAGCTTCTCTTCAAGTGTTATATCCTTTCTTTTACGATCATCACCGGGAATTCTATCACCAGAACGCTTCTTGTTGATATTCTTCTTTACTATATTCACAGTTAATACAGTGGGGCATGCTATAACGAACGGATCCTACTACGAATATTCCTATAACGAACGGTTTTACCTATAAAATTGAGAATGCTATAACGAACGAAACTCCTACAACGAACATTATTTAATTTTTTTGTTTTTTTTGTTTTCTAATTTATTTTTTTTTTATTACATATATTAATGATATTCTTTATTTCAGGGGTTTAGATGCATATTTATGCACTTTTTTACAATTTTTACATTTTTATATTATATTTTTCAGTGTTAAGTGGTTGTATTTGGGGGCCTGGAACGGATTAATCCTATAACGAACGAATGCTATAAGGAACAAGGTTCTAGAACCAATTAGATTCGTTATAGCATACCCCACTGTACCACAAAATTGGAGAAATAGTAAGCAAAAATCGCGTTATAGCAAACAAGCGTTCGCGTTATACAAATATCGTTCCTAATTCATAAATCGCGTTAGAGCAAATTCGCGTTATCAAAACACGCGTTATAGCAGAACTCACTGAACAGTCCTTATGTCAACTGCATCTGGTGTTGGCAATATACTCCTACAGTCTTTTTCCTTCAGACGTTTAGTCCTTTTATCACTGTATTGCAGGGCAGCTGAAATCAAGAACAAACACCTACTCTCTCCTCACTTCTTGTCATCCAGTCACTTTCTTTATTGTAAATTTTCCATAAATTCATTTGATGTCATACTCTCCTTCCATTCATATGCTTGGTTGCTTCTTGGATGCCCATTGTCTTTGTTTTAGGGCATCCTTAAGAGGTTATCACACGTGTGTATTTTTCCTCCAACCTCTGTCCGCTTTCCTCCAACTTCAGGTTCAGATTTGTTCCATCTCCGAAAACGGACTATTACACACGCACCTCGTGGATGTCCATCTCCAATCTCAAACCATAACAACAAACATGGTGGAACTTTTACTGATGACAAGCAAATGACAGTTTATTAATCATCAGGTAAATAAATAAACTGCTAATATTCACCATAGTCCTTATTGCTTACCAATTACACCAGGTTAAAGACAAAATTTATCAAATATTTTATATAAAATCAGAGTTAGTTAAGAGTTTCATGTGACCCCAGTCATACTTCCAGCTTAGCTGGAGGAAATAATGTATGGGGGTTCTCTAACTCTCAGAAAAAGAGTTGGAGGAAAAATAAACAAGTGTGATACCCCCTTTAACTTCACCCATCCATCCATCTCCTCCTATGATTTCCCTTCTCTCTCCTACCATTCATCTCAAGCTTTTTCTTCCCATTCTTTCAATGTGTTCATGGTACCTTTGCATTTCTCAGTTAGCCCTCTGTGCAACATTTCTTTCATTTCCACTTCTCATAATTTATTAGTATTTTATTCTCTATATAACATGCACGCCACATAATACATTCACATACGTACATTATTTCTTTAGCATATAATTTGCTTCTTCCTCTTCCACCCAGAGTTAATGCTGCACTGCTTTCTCACAATGTTGGCTTAAAGATTCATTCATTCATCCTTATCATCACCATACTTCATATTATTCTCTCTTCATATAAAATGAAAAATAATAACGAAATCAAAAATGCACATTTATTGATCAAAAAACAAGTGTTACAGATATTGATAATGCACAACAATGTGTCTTCTTTCTTTTAGTTGTCAAGACATTAATGTAGTTTAATTTGTGATTTCACCACTTATCAGCTTATGAACTATTCAGGCAGTTGGTCTGATCATTGTAATTTTGCTATGACTTTTATTAATCATTCTTTGTGTAGTACAGTACTGTACCCGGGAAAAAACCCTGCAGTGTTTGGTAGGGTCATACTGGATGACACCCTTCTATGTCCAACTCTGGGATTGAACTAAGGACACAACATGAGAGGCACTCATATTATCACTGTACAGTATAGTACAGTACAGTACCACCAACACTAGCCACAATATTCTCTGCAATTTATTTTTACTTTAGAAGTTTAGATGCTTAAAAATAACTGTCTATGGAGAAAATTTGGCTGAATTTAATGATGTCACCAAACGGCTAAAACAGTTTTACAGTAGAGTATATGCTTTTGTTACCTGTTTAATATTTTAATAGAAACTTAATTTTTTATGCATATCTCTGCTTAAGTTTAATCCTTCAGTCAAAGTTAGAAAATAAGGTAAATATAGATACAGTACTTACATTATCATAAATGTTATGTCATAGACTACATAGAGAATGAATGATGGTGAATGAAGAGAGAATGTGTTAGTCTTTGATCCCAGCCACCCCACATCATAGTGGAAAAAGGCTTACAAGAGTGGGAAAAATGTAGTTTGTATGGGGAGAATATCTCATGGCATGAATCATTGGCTCTTCTGAGTTAGTTATCAATCTGTTCCATGGATATACTTATTCTTTCCTGTGAGGTGTTTCATCCATTTATAAAAAGAAAGATTGTATAGGATTAGAATATTTTCAACACTGTATACCTTGGCATATTACTTTGTTAGGAGATCCAGGTGTAATGCCCAGTCCATATGTTGAAGTGCTTTGCACATTACTGTACTTTGCCTCTCACTATTGAATTACCTGTATATACTCATTGCTGTACCTGCATTATATAGAATGGGAGTTGAAAGAGGAATGTTGATTGTTGTATCCTTATCTCCTTCCTTACAGTATGATTTAATTATTTATGTGTATTCTGGGTGATGGTATCAAACCTTTGTCCATATCTTCTTTTAATAGGTACTGTTACCATCATATATTCAGATGTCAGGTCAGCCATGTGGTAAGGAAGGTGTTAACAGTGTATGTGATCCTTTTACTCAATCATGTATAACCTTCATATACAGTATTTGCCATTTCTCACTGATTATGGTTATAGTCTCTCCCAGGTGCAGTTTAAGTGGAATAGCACCCTTACACCAACCACTGTATCCCCTCCCCTATGTACTGTAAGTGTGCTTTGGATATTGCAATAAAATAGAATAAATTCAATGATAGAGCAATTAGTACCTTTCTTCATAACATTGGCATATTGGTGAATTAATTAAATCACAACTTAAAAAAAATGACAAGCCAAAATTTTTTAATCATGATTCAAATGGATTTAGTATCATGTGTTTGTCTTCTGCATGCTAATTGATGTAAGATGATATTTGCATATTGATCCGTTATAATGTGTCCATTTGTAATAGATATTTAGCTGAGAACTTTGTATGTAGTGTAATATGTAGGAGTGTTTAAGAATTGGCCACCTAGAAGGTCAAACAGGGTGCTTCAGAGTGAGAAATAAAACCTGATAATTGATGTACTGTATGTAGGGAGCTGTCACCATTAAATTGTGCCATCAGCAGTCTGCTTTTCCTTGTGTTTTGATAAGTGTACTTTCCAATGAAAGCTATATCAGTATGTTGCTTTTCATTACTTACCTGTTACTGTTACTTATATACCATGTGGATTTAGGCACGGCTTAGCAATATGCCGGCAAATGATTCTTTATAATTTAATGATCATTAAATTGTTGGGATTTATAACTTACATTGCTAATATATTTATATCCATTTGAATAATCCTTTTGTATCATATGCACCAAAGCCAGGTAGTTCTCATAATACCAGCTGCTTATTGGGGGGTCTTTCAATCTTCACATCAATATCATTGTGACAGCCAAGGATTGGTTTAATAACCCATATTGGATAAAACAATCGTTTATCCCTTCCCTTCATATCACCCTCCTAAAATGGAAAGTAACTGGTGCAATTGTTGCCTTTGAGAGCATAAGGTCTAAAAGGACAAATCCAACACTCAGTGCCGTCCCTATTGCAGGGCAACCGGTGTGACTATCCCGAGCCCCGCAGTCTTGATTACCCTTACCTTATCCAACACGAAGATTAGTGACTGCATTACCTGTTGACAGATCACTGAAGTCATTTCAAAGTTAAGGTTGAACTAACCTCACCTTACCACCCAGAATCAGGACTGGTACTTTTCATTTGGGTGAAAAATTTAATTTGCCCACCTTTTATTTGGGCAACAGAATGCTACTTCATTTGGGTGAGAAGAAATTATTAATTAAGTGAAAGGTCATCCTTCATTTGGGCAAAAACAGTATAGGTGGTTACAAATAGTTACAGGAAATTAAGAGTACAGTAGTTTAATTGTTATTCGGTCACGTGATGGTAGTAAGACGTCACTGGGGCTGCTCATTCCTCTGTAGCAACCTTACCAGCAACATGGAAGGCTAAATTCCAGACACAAATGTTTAATAGTCTATGGATTCACTTTCAGAGTCAATAAAGTGTTGAAAAACAGTGATATAGCTTGGAGGTGTACAAGAAACAATTGTGAAAGTTATTAGTGAATATACTGTATAACCATCCAAATGATAGCCAAAAAATGAATCACAACAACTTAGAGTGCAAGTGAAACGATGTGCAAACTCAGAGGTGTGTTAGGCCTTCGAAATTAATTAGAAAAGACCTTAAGAATTTCACTGAGAACCTGCTCGAGCGAAAAGACATAAAACATTGCTCTCGCTTTGTACAGAGGGCGTAGACAAGAATTTCCAATACTGCCTAGGAGTCGTCAAGATGTTCATGAGTGTCTTGGTAAAACTGGTGTAAAAATAAAGGATAGAAACATATACAGATACATAAAAGGCAGAAGAAAGGGAGGAGGGAAAAAATCGAAATATCAATGAAAGATTCCTTGTAAAAACTTGTGTTTTCCAAAACTCCAGAAACTAGTGCAAAAAAAAAAGACCTAACAACTGCGATAAAGATGGTGTGGGCCATGTTCAAATTGAGGAAATTTCTACTGGCTCTAACAGGCATGCTGATGAAGATCTATGTGATCCAGCAAAGTGGCCTGAGAGGGCAGAACTTATTCTCATGCCTTTATCCTAGCCTTCTCAGTTAGCAAGGGATACCTGACAGGTTCAGAGCCTCTGCACAAATATTCTGACAAAATGTTGGAATCTGCAGTGTCCTAGCTACAACACTTGAAAGAGGTTGAGGTAATGATAGTGAGGTTGAAGTGAAATAGCCATAGATTTTTGTGTAACTACAGTAAATTCTTTATAACTCGGCATTAGATGTCTCAGAATTTCATATAATTTGGCACGTATATGGTCTTGGAATTTATTATAAAATAAATTGGGAAATGCTGAGTTATATAAAATCATATGGGAAAATATCTGCATATTTGGCCATGTGGGTAACACTCGCTGCGCTGCAATCCACACTTGGTCAGTTGGTGATTGTTTTTGTTGTGGCCGGGTGTGTGCTAGCTCACTAGCCCGTTACCAATTCACAGCAGCTCTCCACAACCATACACAGTGACTGGAGACACAGAGTGGGTCAGAATAACTAAAACCAGAGTTGTAAAGTAACTAAATACGGTGACCCCTCGTTTAACGAACGCCTCGGTTAACGAAATTTCGGTTAACGAACTGCCTTCCATAAGGATCTTCAATTCGGTTAACGAACAAAAATTCGGTTAACGAATTTCTTACGAACCGACCTCAACATGTTTTCGCTTGCACTGATTGGGCAACCAGCTTTAGTATCAGTCCGCCAATACAGTAATCGGTTCTAGGGCTTAAATTCCTTACTATTTTAGTAAATATCAAGAAGTTTATACTATTCAATAATTTTAAAAGTTTAATATTCAAATTTTTAGTCATTTTAACAATTATTGAACACAATTGAAGGTAAAGTGACTAGTTTAATGCGCAGCATCCAGCCTCTTAACACAGCAAACAGGCGTTAGTCTCTCTCTGTTTTCACTGGAGGTAACATCTTGCTTGAGACTCTCTTCAACTAAATGCTTTTTTCTGTGTTTCCAAGCAAATTATTGGTCATTTTGAAATATATTTTACATATTGACAATATATAATGCAGTGCAGTGTTGATTTAAAGAAAATAATCTTGAAATACACCAAGAGAACTAAAATTTTATGGGTGAAATGGTGCCATGGGGTGACTTCTCTTCCACCCCAATGCCTTCTCTTCTTCCTTCTCCTCCACCCCCATTCTAATTCCCATCATCATCATCATCATCATCCAGGAGCCTTCTACATACACACCTCAAAGTAAGTGAACTTTTCTACCATTTTTGTTGAATTTAGGAAATTTTCGGTGAGCTAGAACCAATTACCCAAAAACCCATTGAAACAATGGTTTCGGTTAACGAATGACCTTCTGGAACGGATTGAGTTCGTTAACCGAGGGGTCACTGTAAATTTACTTGAGTACTGTACTCAAGTAACATTTTTGGGTATTTACTTTTTAAAAAGTACTCAATTTTTTTTGTACAGTATTAATTTTACTTTTACTTAAGTATGGCTTTTTAATACTTTTACTCCAATACAATTGAAAAACATAAATTTTTACTCGTTACATGCCCCAAACAAGGAGTTTTAATGTCTGTGGCAAACTAATAATATATTTTTTAATTAATTAATTATTATCCATAGTAAAAGAGTTGTGTGGGTGGAGCTGTGAAGAGTGTGGTGTGGGTGTGGGGAGACACCATGCGGTCATATACCTAGAGGTCTTGTGAGGTGAGGTGATGTCAGGTCAGATGGCAGTGGCCATGACAGCAGACTTTCCCTTTGATCTTCTTGCATCCATTAGCACCTTGACCACCCACCTCACCTAGCCTACCCTCTTATCCCCATCTTCCCCCATCAAATCCCTTCTCTTCTCCCCCACCTTTCCTTCAGGGTCTTGGTTTTCCCGTTAGACATCAATTGCTCTTTGCATGTACCTTTACCTAAAGTGAATTTCAAAGAGGTTATGATTCTAAAATGCTTTACATAATTCCATCTTAGATATAAAGCCTGTGTGAGACTGAGTGTATTTAAAATTCTGTTTAAATAACTAAGTACCACCCTCAGCACCCACCAGATGTTACGTGGTGCAAAAAATTCAGCCACTCATCAATTAGAATAGAAAAGTGACATCACCACAGCCATACCCCAATTAGAGGGACAGTTCATGCTGAGTCTTTGTCAGACTCAGTCATTATGGAGGCAACATTCATCCACAAACTCTTCAACTAATGGAACTTGATAGGGACTTGGAATGCCCAGGGGATGGAATGGAGCTACTGAGGTCTTTCCCGACATTATGTAACTAATATCTCAAGCTTAACACCCCACTGTCAGGGGCAGATTACTAATGGGGCTGTAACCCTAGGCCCACAAAAATTTTTACAAAAATATAAGCCATTTCTCTAATAGGTCTCTTAGACTAGCACAAAATAGCCAGTCTGGTCATAGCACAAAATAGCCAGTCTGGTCATCACAAGCGATAAAAAAATCCTGGCAGGCGAGTTGAAATATTAGAGAGCTTTTCCGGCTGGGAATCATTATTGTAGGTCTCATTAAAGTTTACATTTTGCGCTGCTGGCGTTTAAATTTACCACCCTGAGCAAGACAGTATATTCCCGCCTTGGGGTTGGCAAATAGGGGAAGACTTCTCAAGCTGTGATTGGCTCTTGATGACATAAGTCTGGTGCTATTGGCCAAAGTATGAAGATTTGGAGCTTGTTAGTCGCAGGAGACAGGAGTTTGTTTACTGTCTTTCAGCTGAGAGTGAGTGCCTGATTTTCAAGCGATAAAATACTTATAAAATAGAAGTTTATAACTGATGACACTTGCTAATGATAGTGTACCTGTACCGGGTATATGTACTGTACTGAAAAGATTGTAATAGATATGTAAACTAAAAATTAATAACTGCCATAATTATATACAGCTCCTACCCGACTTACGACGGGGATAGGGACCCAAATCCAGGTCGTAAGTCGAAAATGATTAAATAATACATAGAAAATCTAAAATGGGTATCCCTTTTTCTTCTCAGCACCACAATACTCTCACTTTTAAGCTTGCCAATCATTTTAAAGTGAATTTCAAACAAAAATTTTGTCAGTACACAGCGCAATCACTGACGTTTGGACTCGAAAATATGTAATTTGACAAAATTTTGGCAGGTCTTAAGTGCGGGTGGTCGTAAGTCGCGCAGGTCGTAAGTTGGGGAGGAGCTGTATATGTAAATAAGCTAGTGTCATGAGAAGCTTCAGGAATTTAGTGGATAGTATTTACATGAGTGACATATTGGATTTAATTTTATTGTATTTCAACTTTTCTTTAGTGTGAAATAATCCACGCAAAATCGTAGAAGGTTTGTTGTATTTCAGATATTATATTATGTTACTGTTTACTTAAACTCAGTAAATATTATGATATATCTGTCAATCTATCTATCTGTCTGTGACTTTGTCTATTTGTCTATCTATCTATTTATGTATGTATGTATGTATGTATGTATGTATCTCTCTGTAAGTGTGTATGTGCGTTTGTGTCTTACAGGGTAATACATCTTTAAATGATATGATGAT
The DNA here is from genome assembly GCF_018991925.1 of Homarus americanus. Classification (NCBI taxonomy): domain Eukaryota; kingdom Metazoa; phylum Arthropoda; class Malacostraca; order Decapoda; family Nephropidae; genus Homarus; species Homarus americanus. Next base: position 22,012,583 of record NW_024730668.1, read on the forward strand.
TTACATATTGAGCTTTCACAAATTTTATTTGTATGTACGTACAGTTAAACCTCACTAAGGCGGACCTCTCTTAAGCCGAACAAAATTATTTGGAAAAAAAGACATAATTTGTTGTAAGATGGCATGCTCCCTCACAAATATGTGCTGAATATGAAATTTCAAAACACTCAAACTCAGACTGAGAGTGACTGTAAGCCTCTTGCAGTCAGAGGCATGTCCACCTGGATCTGCCTTCCATTTTTGGGGGTAAGTGTACAGTTCTTTGTGTATATTACTTTTTTTTATTTAATAATGATTAAAAACATGTATTTCATTCATAAAAACTGGATACATTGGTGTTGTACTTGTTTTTTGTTTAAATTAGAGGGTTTTTTTTTTTTTTTTTTTGCTTTAAGGTGGACAACCTCTTATCCCCAATTAGTCTGCCTTAGCGAGATTTTACTGTATTATGAAACTTACAATATTTTGGTTTATTTTGCATATTTTATAAAGCTCATAGTGAATGAAAATAAGCAATTTAGAGTGAGACAAATGTATTAAAAGTTTCAAAACCTATTTTATTTTGCATAAACTGTAATGTGTCTTGCAAATGTATATAGTTAAATAAATGATGCACTTATTCCGTAAATGAGTCTACGACATATTTTGCTATGATGTTTCTACTACACGTCAAAATAATCTTTACATAGGATGTATGCATATGTGTGTTATGTACACACACACACACACACACACACACATAAAATATACATACAAGCATATTTTCATAAATACTTATATAATATATATTCATGCATACATACATACATATTAGCCAATATACTCTAGCCTATACAAATATCCTGAGATAGGCCCTCTTGACTTAATTAGCCCCAGGCCCATGAGACCCTTAATTCGGCCCTGCCCACTACTTGCAACTGCTGCTTGTGGGTGTCTGTTTAGACGTGTTGGACTTATTATTTATTATTTAATTAATTTATTACACCCCAGGGGTGATAAGCCTAGTAACAAGACTAGATAGTCAGACACTAAATACATTGGTACCCATGTCTCGCAGGACACTATGACTTGTGATGTCTTCAGAACGTCGGCCATTACTCCCGTGAGGGCCGCACCATGTGAGGTGACTGTACGCCGTTATGCTCCTCCACTGTGAACCTGTGGATTCCCTGCATATCACCACCCAGGAATAGGAGCACATAATAGTATGCTTGAGAAGATTCGCCGTCGTCACTTGGAGTGACCTAGAATACCAGGCGTAGAAACAGTACTGATATAGTTTACTTGTGGAGTAACCCCTCTCTACCCACCAAGAGCGGTGTGTGAACAAGGTGCCTGATATGTGTACCTAGAAATAGCGAGGAGTTCCATGCTTGTAGGTGTGGAGTGTAACCGGAGTATGGTGAGGTGGTGCTATAATGTGGTGATATGGTGCTATACAGTAACCTTGGGTGCTATATTCTAACAGGTGGAGCAGCCTAATGTGTTGGGCGTCATTGTAAGAAGGAATGACCAAGGTAAGGAGGTCAGTGATTGTTATGAAGTATGGGTGTTAAGGACACACAGTTGATGTAAGACGTGTGTTGTTGGGTAGTATAACGTAAGTCATAGTTGTTCTTCTGAGGAAGGCCAACTCTTCTTGTATTCTGACGGGATGCCATATGTTTTATAAGGAATAAATTAGTTAAGACATGCTTGTTGTTTCACCCTTCTTACCACTATCAATTTGGTCAATGAAAAACCCAACCCAATGCCTAGCTTACTCTGCCCGCTACCTAACGAGCTACATACTGTCCAGAGGGGGTCTGGTGGCAGCGACCTTAAAAGTAAGAATAGAGTTAAGTTATCCCCTGAGAATTAGTGACCCCAGAATCTGGCAGTATACTTGTACAACAGTTCTACAACTCCTACAATATCTGGTTGGTGTACCTTCTTTTTACTTTTACCTTTATCCTCTTCACCACTGATCGGCTCGTTAGCCGCTTGGGTGATCTGTCACGTCTCTGATTACTTTTGCTTTTCTTTTATCCTCTTCACCAAAAGATTGACTCGTTAGCCGCTTGGGTGATCGGTCACGTCTCTGTTACGCACTGTTGGCAAGTACTGGGTATGCACCGGCTCCTGGATGTACCTGAACCCGCTCCAGTGTTGGTCAAGTCTTGTCTTGAAAGAGCTCACACTCGGTGCCGTCACAACACTTTCTGGTAGATTATTCCAAGAGTTCACAGACCTCACAGTTTTCTGGACTTGCATCTTCTTCAATCTTGAGCTGTGACCTTTTGTGGGGTGAGCGTCCGCCAGCTCCAAGTAAGGACACTCAACTGAGTAGTGCCCCTTGAGATGCTTATACACCTCTATTAAGTCATCCCTTGCCCGTCTGTAGTATAAGCTAGGCAAGTTCAGACACTCCAATTTCTCAGGGCAGCTGAGGTGACGAAGGGCAGACACCAGTCTGGTGGCCCTCCTTTGAACATTTTCAACCAACTGACAGTCCCTAGCATATCCCGGGGACCAGATGGGGTGACAGTACTCCAAATGGGGAAGCACTTCACTCTTGAAGATCGTTACGAGGGACGGACCGTCTAGATATCTGAACGACCCTCTTATGAGACCCAATAATTTATTTGCCTGATTTACCTTCTTCTCGCAATGGCCCGAGAACTTCAGCTCATTGTCAACATACACACCTAGGTCCTTCTCACATTCAGTCTCAAATAGTGCAGTTTCTTCATCCCGTTGGGAAATATGATATGCCTCCTTACCGTTGGTACGCCCCAGATGCCTCCTCTTACACTTCGTGACATTGAATCTCAGCAGCCATTTCTTCGACCATTCTTGGAGCTCACAGAGGTCCTTCTGCAGCTCTTCACAGTCCGCTTGGTACTTGATTTCCAGAAATAGCTTGGCGTCATCGGCAAACATTTGTATGGAGGAGTGTACAATGTCAGGCATGTCATTTATGAAACAAACAAACAACAGCGGGCCCAATACACTGCCCTGTGGTACCCTGCTTGTGACAGGTACAGATGATGATTTCGTCCCATTAATCACCATACACTGCTTGTGGTCATGTAGAAAGTCTTCTATCCACGCTAGGACATTTCCCTGAATTCCGTACCCTTCCAGTTTGATTTTCAGCCTTTTGTGGGGTACACTGTCGAAAGCCTTGGCAAAATCTAGGTAAATAGTGTCGATATTACCACCCTGTTCCAGAATATGGGTCCAAATATCCAATACCTTGAGCAATTGTGTTAAGCAGGAGCGCCCCGGCATAAAACCGTGTTGGCAATCCTTTACAAGGTTGTTTTGTAGTACTGTAGATTAATCCATCGCGGCATCTCTGATAATACTCTCAAGTACTTTACATATTATGCTGGTCAGGCTCACCGGTCTATAGTTGTTCGTGGAGTGACGATCGCCCTTCTTGAAGATAGGACTCGCATAAGCCACTTTCCATTCACTGGGGACCTTTCATTCATCCAGGCATTTACAAAACAGGATCTTCAGGGGCTCGGCAAGCTCATTGCTCAACTCTTTTAGCACTCTAGGATGCACCATGTCAGGGCCGGGACTCTTATGGACCTTTAGCTTTGACAGTTTATTTCTAATACCCTCTTCTGTGAACATAATGTGGGTCAGTGCTGTGCCGAACCGTCTGTCCTCAAACACAGGAAGGTTAACCGCATCCTCTCTAGTGAACACCGAGGAAAAGAAGCTGTTCAATGCCTCAGCTTTATCCTGGTCAGAATCTGCTTAACTACCATCTTCAAGCCTCAGGTCTAATACTCCTACTCGCGTTTTTAATTTTGACTTTGCATAGCGGTAAAACGCCTTTGGGTTTGACTTGACCTCGCTTGCAACTACACATATTCTTTCAGGATATTAATTACTTTCTAAAATACAAAACTGACAATAATTTAAATACAAACATCAGATTCTTGGTGATTGGGAATCAAAATGATCTAAGTTCAGTAGCAGTTGAACACTCGTGGCGTCCCCAAGGACGATGTCATGACACGTCACTTCTACTGGCAGACTCTACACTAACTTATTTGACTATTTTACTAAAAGTAAATACATTTGAAGCTTTCAACATCACTCATAAGGTATCTTGAATGTTTAATCTGTAAGTAGACATACATAACTTAATGCAAAACATATTTATTCACTTTCAATTTCAAATCTTACAACATGGCATGAGATACCAAGGAATATCAGTCTCGGCACTACTCGAGAGAAAACGGAGGACTAAGACGTACTGAAGTGGTGAGAAACGGACGTTTCAGATGGGGGACTCAATAAATAAATTATAGCTACATGTTTTAGTGACTATGGAGCGTAATACGAATCATATGACGTGTGTTAACTAACATGTACTATTGAGATCAGCACATCAAAACCAGACTTGACCAGCACTGGAGCAGGTTCTGATACATTCAGGAGCCAGCGCATGCCCAGTACTTGCCAACAGTGCATAACAGAGACGTGACTGATCGCCCAAGCGGCTGGTGGTGAACAGGATAAAAGTAAAGTAAGAACGATATTGCAGCAAAGGGAGGAAGGGTGTTTGGGGTGGAAGGATCATTGTTTTTTCATGGAACGTCTCTACATTATGTTAGAATGAAATCATCCACCATTTTTTAATCGTATACCTATTCACAATTTTAAGGCAATATTTTACTCACAATCCAGCTGTAGGAGTAAGCAAACTGATATCCCTCTTATCCGAGTACAACGGTTTGTTTATGAAGGTTGAAAAATTCGATTTAGTACTGAAAAACAAATTTTTCACTTTACAAGACAATTACGAAAAGTTAACGCATATAAAAGATATATGTTTGGGTGTGGGTGAATGTGTTTTCACAAATATGGGAATGAAGAGAGAATTATGATGCGTAGGGGCAAAGGTGAGGACACTAGTGACACTGACCCACCACGAAAAGTCAACAACAACCCTGGCTGGCTTCCCCAGGCATCCAGATGTTGGCACCCGCACATGCCCACCACGTGCCCTAAACCACGGGAAAACCCCATCCATGCCGCCCCCCACCCCATATTACCTCCCTCCTCATCCTCACACCGTGCCAAGTGTTGGCATGTGGAGCGATGCTCGGTTGTGTTGAGCCACACTGACAGGTATGACGGTCAGGGGGTCTGATCAATTAAAAATGCTGAGGTTCTGCGTGATACAGTGTTTTGCAGTAGAATATTCATGTCCAGAATTTACGAAGTGGAAAAACGTTTATTATTATTGTAGTGAAAATTAAAATTTTGATTGTAATTCTTCATATATTAGTCTGACTTTCCAGATAGTATTTAATTATTTGAGGCTTCTGGGAAAGCAGTCATTGAAAGAAAACATTACGTAATTTAAATCGTATTACTTTATAGGTGTGGCGCGATGAAAGATAAAAGTGCATCAGGAACTGAAGTTGCCACCGATATAAATCAAATGAATTTTACCCAAAATCTGAAAGCGTTTTGAAAGTAAATTGGTGGTTAGGTCAATAATGATAAGCGTTTCTCTTTACTGTAGATGAGAAGCCTTGGCTGCAGGCCCGGATTATCCATTAGGCACAGTAGGCACAGTGCCTAGGGCCTACGAGATATTGGGGGCCTACGAAAAATAAAACGAGAAATTTTCTTCCCCTTTTTCTACAGGTTATTATTAAATTGATACTGAGGTACTTTTTTCCATTTATTTATTACTTAATCCTATTAGTGTCCACCAGCTAGCTGTGCTTCTTGTAAACAAAACTATTTCTGTACAAGAACAGCTGATCTAACCCATTTTCTTTTACTCAATTCATGGCAAACATCACTGAATCTTATTCTTTCGACATCACATTTTATAATTAGGTACTAGCTTGTGTTATTAGTGAATATGCTGTCAAATGGGGCCCCATATCTTGGAGGTGCCTAAGACCTACAAAAGTCTTAACCCGGCTCTGCTTGGCTGATTAGCGGGTACTTTACTCAGGTGTTCCATTAGTCATATATTTGAAGAACTTAATGACCCTTCTTAAAATGTCTTCTTTTTCTTTCCTTTCAATCGTCCTTTCCAAACTCGACATAAACACTGGCAGTACTTCCGTCCTCTGAACGGTACTTAGGCTTTCCGATAACTCTCCACTAGTACAGTACATCCAATTCATTGTCCGCACTCGATATAATATGTTATAAACTTTATATACAATACACTGCCCACACTTTACTTTATATACAAGATATTCCTTTCGTGCCTCTTCTCAGAAGAAGACACTCATCCACCTCACTGTACCAGTGTCAAATGCGTATCGTCATTGGAACAAAGTCTACTGTGCACAAATGAGGACAGTTTATAAACGATGGCTTGCTCAACATTCGCTAGCAGGTCAACTGGTAATTGAGTTTCTTCTTCACAATGGTTTAACTTTTTGATGAGGTCAGTTAAATATTTTTCGTACCACTGACACGAATTAGGAAGGTCTTGAGGTAAATTGCTTGTACTTTATCATACCGCAATTTTCTTGGTTGGTAAGATCCTTTGCAGGAGTGTTGATAGTGTCTACTATATAGCTATAAATAAGTATGTAGTATTGAATTTGAATTCAATTGAAACAGTTTATTTAGCCAGAAAAAAACACAGATACAGAGTGGACAATAATAACATGGCTGAGCCAGTTGAGAACCTGAGCTCTCTTTTAGTCACCTGATAATTATATGCTATACATTTATCTCAAGGAAGTATTATGTAACATTTAGTATCATCTGGAATAGTACAATAGCATGGTGGTAATAAGAACATCTCATAATGTTACCACGGTTATCACTTCAATATTTATTTATTTTATTTACTTATTTCTATTATTTTTTTATATATGTATACATAAATTACAGTGGAATTGAAAAACATAAATAAAATGGGGAAGCAGTACAACATGGGTTGTACAGTAATAAGGTTGAACAAGAGGACAGAGCTGTCAGTATTATGTCTAGTTGGCAATTATGTTTATTGCAATGGTAATTTCTTATCTATTTACATGATAATTTCCTATGAAACGGTTTTGATGGTACAATAAAAGCAGGTACTGTAAATATAGTAGGTGTTACAAGAAATATTAATACTTAGACAATAGATAGGGAGGCAGCTACCAAACAGGGAGGTACTACCGCCTGGGAAGATATTGGAAGCATAATGTATTGTCTAATGGTAGAACCTGCTGCCATATGGCATCACGAAATTTGTGACCAAGTCCCAGGTTGCTGATATGACTTTCTGCCACATTTACACATAATTGCAAGGTCTCAGTTGTTTCTCTTACCATTGACAAAACATACATATATTGTTTCACACTCTTGATCTTTTTTTTTATATTTATGGTTCTCTATTATTATTATTATTATTATTATTATCATTATTATTTTTTTGTGTATTTTGTATTATAAATTTTAATTATCTGAAATAATAATAATAATAATAATATTATTATTATTATTATTATTATTATTATTATTACATTTTCGCACCCCAGGCCCCGATGTGGGTCAGTGACCTGTGCCCGGGTGGGCTAATCCCCGAAAAAAAAAAAGTCGACATTCTATCAGGGCGGCTGTTCACATACAGTATGAAGACGATAGGCTATGTTCTATAGACAACTGAAGTTGTGTGAAGTCAATATAATGTCGTACTCTTATTTTACATAGTGTAAAGAACTGCGGTGCCCAGAAGATTCCAGGGATAGGAGAATTTTTTTTACGGGTTTCAGAGATGAAAATCAGGCACATTTTAAGGAAATTCCGAGAAAATTTTTCCGGCCAGGGAAATTCCAGGCATCAACATGAACTATACCAACTCCTTTCAACCAGTGAGTGGTGATTAAATTCACGAAATCATCATCTGTACCTGTCACAAGCGGGGTACCACAGGGCAGTGTATTGGGCCCGCTGTTGTTTGTTTGATTCATAAATGACATGCCTGACGTTGTACACTCCTCCATACAAATGTTTGCCGATGACGCCAAGTTATTTCGGGAAATCAAGAACCAAGCGGACTGTGAAGAGCTGGAGAAGGATCTTTGTGAGCTCCAAGAATGGTCGATGAAATGACTGCTGAAATTCAATGTCACGAAGTAAGGAGGCGTGCCATATGTTCCAACGGGATGAAGAAACTGCACTATTTGAGACTGAATGTGAGAAGGACCTAGGTGTGTATGTTGTCAATGAGCTGAAGTTCTCGGGACACTGCAAGAAGAAGGTAAATCAGGCAAATAAATTATTGGGTATGTTACGCCGTCTCTTAATTTACTTTAATATCCAGGTTCTAGGCATAACCAAACAAAAGAAAAGTGAAGTAAATCAAAAGGGAATAAAAATAAATAAAGTAAACCTTTAAGAACTTAATTAAATAAAATACTAACACAATAAAGAACCTCGTAGGCTGTCACAACAAATTGATTCACTATCGAAACCTTTAAGACCCAAATGATACGAAAACATCGAAACAGGATTACGTTAACACTGCATAAACATATAAATAACTAACACTAAAATTAACTATCGTGAAACAACACTGAATTACTTAAATGTAACTAAGCAAGCACTGATGGACACATAAGAGACATGAATAGGTACTCACATAGATATACCACATTGGTGGCAACAGGAACAACACAGAAATAAAATGAAGTATAAGTAACAGGTGACGGGTGTCACTCAAAAGAAGTGAACTGAATGACAAGAGGACTGGACTGAACTCTGTCTGCTGGTGGAGTACTGTATATAGGGTTGGCTCCCTCCAATGCTACACGCCGGTGAAACATGGGTCGTTTAGCGATGCAGATGGTCGTTAGGGAAACAAAGAATGCTTGTTACAATACTAAATGAAGAAATAAGATGGGCTTGAACAAATTATAACAGTTAAAACCTTAACAGCACAGGGTAAGGTGACTAGATTATATAATAGTAAATATAACACATCATTACAGGAATAATATGGAACAACATGGAAGCATGTTATAAAAAATGATAGAAAAAAATACGACACTGTTGCAACAGGTCTTATAAGAAGGTCGTTCAGATATCTAGACGGTCCGTCCCTCGTTCAAGAGTGAAGTGCTGCCCCATCTGCTAGGGACTGTCAGTTGGTTGAAAATGTTCAAAGGAGGGCCACCAGACTGGTGTCTGCACTTCGGCACCTCAACTACCCTGAGAGATTGGAGCGCCTGAACTTGCCTAGCTTATAGCACAGACGGGCAAGGGGCGACCTAATTGAGGTGTATAAGCATCTCAAAGGGCATTACTCAGTCAAGTGTCCTTACTTGGAGCTGGCGGACGCTCACCCCACAAGGGGTCACAGCTCAAGATTGAAGAAACCTCAGGTCCAGAAAACTGCGAGGGCAAACTTTTTCGAAGTGAGAGTTGTGAACTCTTGGAACAGTCTGCCAAAAGATGTTGTGACGGCACCGAGTGTGAGCTCTTTCAAGACGAGACTTGACCAACACTGGAGCAGGTTCAGGTACATCCAGAGCCAGTGCATGCCCAGTACTTGCCAACAGTGCGTAACAGAGACGTGACCGATCGCCCAAGCGGCTAACGAGCCGATCAGTGGTGAAGAGGATAAAAGTAAGTAAAAGTATAGGTTGTGGGTGTACCAGGACAGCTGGTATCAGCACAGTCTCTGGTGTTACTCCCTCATCAAAGACCAATTCTTTTAGGCTTATGTGCATCATTTGCTAGAGCATTTTATGACGAACAACTATTTTATGTAACTTTAGACATGTTAACTGTTGTGTTCCAGGGTGTCCTGAAGATAAAAAATAATAATTTTTCGACGTTATTCTCAGTAAAATAGCGTAAATTTAAAGGGCTAGCACAAGCCAAGGCTATATTTGCTCAGCATCGAACATGGTCGAGGTCAAATGTTCCGTTTAAGTTATTGATTGGTCACTTCAGAATTTTCCTAGATGCATGAAATCACCTTTCTTCAGCGACCATAGTTTGCGGTCTTATCAAACCCGCTAGGCGGAGCACTGCAATATAATGGAAGTTGTACTTAGCTAAAAATATTGTCTGGAAACTAAAAATATATATCTCGTAAATTCTAGCTTAGATGAAACTATAAATAAATGTTAATGCTGTTTACTGATGCTGGGGGGCGTGTAGCAAGGTCATGCCAGAGCCTCGGTGGTTTAGCCACTGCGGAATTAATCTCACGGGTACAAAAATAAATAAAAATGCGTCATATACGCGGGTCCTGCCGGGTAAGATGTGGCCTCGCCCAGAGTGAAGTGGGAGTGGTGCCTGTGGTGGTTGGTGCAGGAGTTAGCCATAGTGTCACACTGACATACTCTGTTTACGTCTTTACGACGTAGTTAACAATAACTGTGACAAATTTTATCAACTTAAGGCTGATGCTGGATTGGTCTTACTTGCACGTGATTTTTAGGACATTGTACAGGCACCCATGGTCCAGATGATATTGCGTCGTCACCCTGCTGCAATATTACCTGTACACATTTGTTGCTTACGGAATAACTAAACAAGTCACTCCTTCACTTCTGATGATTATGTTTAAATTTCCTGGAAATATTTACTAAAAAGAATCTCACTATGAAAAAAAAAAACAGACGTAAATGGTGGTTTCATGAATTCTGTTCAGTCTGTGATACAGCGCGACCGGGCAACTATGACAGAGGGCACAATATGAGCAATAAATGACAAGTACAGCTAAATAAATTATCGTAAGATAATGTGTTACTTGCTTATGCGCAATTATTTATATAAATTGTAACAATATAATTTTGTATTAAGATATACATAATGAAACCTTACTGTTCTTTTTAATAAAATGCAGGTGACCTGGAGCAAGGCTTGTTCCCTGGCTGGAAATTGACTATCATGGAGGTTCAATAAAACAGAATTAAAGGAATCAATCAGAGACGTTGAACCTGACCCAATGAAGCATCAACACCTAGTGGTCATTAAATCCAACAAATACAGTAGTACACAGCAATTATTTGGCAACTCGGTTGATTTCCGTTGTGTAACATGAGCCTATTTTTTTTATCCTCTTCACCACTGATCGGCTCGTTAGCCGCATGGGCGATCGGTCACGTCTCTTTTACGCACTGTTGGCAAGTACTGGGCATGCACCGGCTCCTGAATGTATCTGAACCTGTTCCAGTGTTGGTCAAGTCTGGTCTTGAAAGAGCTCACACTCGGTGCCGTCACAACACTTTCTGGTAGTGCCCCTTGAGATGCTTATACACCTCAATTAGGTTCACCCCTTGCTCGTCTGTAGTATAAGCTAGGCAAGTTCAGGCACTCCAATCTCTCAGGGTAGTCCCTAGCATATCTCAGGGACCAGACGGGGTGACAGTACTCCAGATGGGGAAGCACTTCACTCTTAAAGATTGTTACGAGGGACGGACCGTTAAAAGCAAAGGAAAAGTAACAGAGACGTGACCGATCGCCCAAGCGGCTAACGAGCCGATCAGTGGTGAAGAGGATAATAGTAAACACCCGCAAGCTGGCTAGCCTAGGAGTCAGTCGTTTCTGCTCAGTGTGAAGTATAAGCCTATTAGATGCACTAGAAGTGTGCTGACTATATATTCGAAGTGAGAAGTCCAGCTGTGAAGACATTACCCTGTGAACAGTGTTGTGAAGAATTCGTGATTATTAAAGAAGACTACAGTGCACAAGTGTGTGTCACTGACCTCTGGTAGAAATCTACCTGCTTGTTGTTTGTCTGTACACTGATACCGATCGTCGGGAAATTACCGGAGGCTGGCAGACAGCCAGTGGTAATTCGACGACACTTGTGATATCTACTGCTTCTGTATATACGACCCTGACCGCTGGAAACCAGCGGTGAGAGCCGGGTAAGCGGCAAAAGGAGGGTCGCAACAATATTACTGTTTCATTTGAGTGAACAAATGATTAAATTCTAAAAGTAAATTATGCTCAATCTGTACAAGACATTTTTTTTTCATTTAATGTGAATAATGTTGAAATGACTTCAGGGTAAACATCCAAACTACGGAATACAGATACACAATATATTTCATTAGAAATAGCTTGCATCGCAGTATTTTGTTGGTGATAAACACAGGCGACGTGGGGAAAGGCAAGACAAGCACGGATACCACCCAGATGAAGTTTTATTGTTATTATTTAACAACACAAGCATAGGCCATAAGCATGAGAACAGATGCAAATGAAAGAGTTGTTCGTGACAGCCTCTCACAGGTTGAGGAAATGAGCTCTTACATGAAACATATTGTCAAAATTTATTGTTGCTAATATACAGTATGTGTAAGAACTGTAGACCGGCAGAGCACATCACCAGCCTATCGAATCACATCACATCTTAACAGTCTTGTATTGTGTCTCGCTGAGTCGTGTCTTATTTTATATATTTATTTACTTGCTTAAGTGGCGGTGTAATACGAAAGAAGATTAATAAATAATACAAGAAACAATTTCTTTTACCCAAAGTGACATTCTAAGTATTGGACAATTGATTATGCATGTAGTTCTTGACATATTTGAAAATGCGTATATGACTGAGCTATGTATGAAATATTCTTCAGATGAAGTCGTCTTATGCCCAGTCACACGAGTTAAGCACACTGCCTGATCATTAATTAGGGTTGTAGTGACGTCATATAATCCCAAAGATAGTCTGCTGTAGGAATTAAATCTGTTCCCGTCGCCTGAGTTGAGGCACGGGCACTCGCTTGGCTGCGTAACCAACGGTCTGAAATAGCAACGGTTATGTACACCTTTTTTCCTTGTAACTATGCGGACAGGTGAAGGACAAATTAATCTGCCACCCGGTGACTGTACAGGTGAGCGTATCATGCCAAACCAGTACATTATTACGTGCAGAATATCACTGATATTTTCTTGGTAAGCTTTACAAAATGATCAATGTACAACTACCCGTTAAAAGAATTCATTGAGTTAACGAATTAAATATTTTGGGTGCAATTGATTTAAGATGATCCACCTTCGTGCGAAAATTTAAAAGGGTTAGGTTAATTTCGTACAAGGATGATCAGAGTGAAATTCGTCGAATAACTTACTTTTGGTATGCCAGACGTCTCCAGCAAGGAATTATACTCTACGCAGTGTGTGTGTGTAAGCGCGCGCATGGTGCATGTCTCAGGGACGTGGGTAGAGAGAAGAGGTGAATGGCCAACCTTGCCCTCTGTACTTGAAAATTGAACTCATAGTTTGGTTATTTATCCAGAAGTGTCAATTTTCTGCCTGTTCCAGACAGTGCGCCGTGACTCCGGGTGGACATCATAATATTGATGCCCCCAAAAATTTAGTGAGGCCCTTAAAAATTCGTGGTCTGTTAAGCTTCTCTGGTTGCTCCTCTTTTGTGCCACAAGCTGATCTAGGTACCTGCATGCCCTATGACAGAGAAATATTCCAACACTTGCACCCATCGATAACATTTTGAGTTTGTTTATTTATTTATTTATTTATTTTTGTGGCGGGGAAGTCCAATATGTTTTATGTGGTATATATGACTCAGCCCTTTAATTTTAGCTAAACCTTTGTTTTTAATTTGTTCTGATTTTTTCCTCTCTGCTATCAAAAACTATTTCTTTATGGCGGGACTTCGACAAATTGTCTTGTATATTTCCTATTTGCAGTAAACATTAAGTAAACTAGGAGCTGGGAAGTGTATTGGTATAGAACTAGGGAGATAAACCACTGTGCTGATTGAGTATAGAAGGGAGAGCTAGTAAGTGTGTCCATGGTTGCGCGGGTATAGGCAGATTACTAAGTGACCAACACTCTTGCTAACACACTCCATCTTCGTTATTGCCGATACAGGCAGTGCCCGTTGTGGTGCCGTTTGGAGGAACAGGGCCAGTGTAGGGCATCATCAACCAGTCTGTAGCCACCAATTAATGCTCCCTCATCTTTGCAGGCCTAGCTGAGGGTCAAGATGATTAGGCTGAAGATAATGTCTATCATGTAATTGAAGAATAATTTCTTTCTGATCCTGGGCCAGACGTTGGTTCCAGTGGTAATAATGACTGAACACTAATTAGAATGGAAGATGTTCTTGTTGATCTAAGTTCAGAAGATGAATGTGACGATGAAGATGAACCACAAGTTGCACCAAACCAGCAGTAAACTCCATTGGGGATATAAACAAAATGGAAAAGAACTGGAATCGAACCCCACCTGGAACCTCTTCACCTTCAGGATCTAGTCAGGAAATTGTAGAATCTTGCAAATCCCACACTTCATAATGTGTGCTCTGTAGACTCATAACTAAGAACATGGTTGATCATATGTTGTTTCAAACTATTTTTTTACGCAGAACAGCAGGAGAGGAGATATGTACTTTCATTGTAATAATTTTGTTGATGAGGGTAAATATATCTGCAAGTTTTCATACCTATTGAAGCATTACTCCATACAATTCTTACAGAATGCATTCATGAATCACCTAATGACTGTGAATCGCTTTGGCTGGCTTTAGAGTAATGTCCGTCATCATGATAATTCTGTACACTGATATCTCCAAGAAGCAGCCCAGAGTGCGATAAATTTAAACTTTACCCATTTGTAATATGATGCAAGATAATTTGCGAAGTAGTTTCATCCTAGCAGCAATATCGCAGTTGATAAGTCTATGATCAAGGTAAGGGCACACGACTGAGAAGTGCACTTTGAGATGCTTGTACACCCCAATTAGATCTCCCCTTGCCCGTCTGTAGTATAAGCTAGGCAATTTCAGGCGTTCTAATCTCTCAGGGTAGTTGAGGTGCCGCAGTGCAGGCACCAGTCTGGTGGCCCTACTTTGGACATTTTCAATCAATTGACAGTCCCGAGCATATCTCGGGGACCAGACGGGGTGACAGTACTCCAGACGGGGAAGCACTTCACTCTTGAAGATCGTTACGAGGGATATCTGAACGACCTTCTTGTAAGACCTAATAATTTAGTTGCCTGATTTGCCTTCTTCGCGCAATGGCCCGAGAACTTCATCTCATTGTCAAGGTACACACCTAGGTCTTTTTCACATTCAGTCTCATTTAATGCAGTCTCTTCGTCCCGTTAGGACATATGATACGCCTCCTTACCGTTGGTACGTCCCAGGTGCAGCCTCTTACATTTCGTGACATTGAATCTTAGCAGTCATTTCTTCGACCATTCTTGAAGCTCACAGAGATCCCTCTGCAGCTCTTCACAGTCTGCTTGGTTCTTAATTTCCCTAAATAACATGGCGTCATCCGCAAACATTTGTATGGAGGAATGTACAGCTTCAGGGATGTCATTTATGAAGCAAACAAACAACAGCGAGCCCAATACACTGCCCTGTGGTACCCCGCTTGTGACGGGTACACATGATTTCGTGCCATTGATTACCACACACTGCTTGCGGTCATGTAGAAAGTCTCCGATCCACGCTAGAACATCTCCCCGAATCCCGTACCCTTCCAGTTTAATTTTCATCTGGCTGGGAGAGTTAACGAACTGTTGGGTGAGACTGTACTGTACACTGTCGAAAGCCTTGGTAAAATCTAAAATTTTTTCGATATTACCACCCTGTTCCAGATATCCAGTACCTTGAGTAATTGTGTTAAGCAGGAGCGCCCCGGCATAAAACCGTGTTGGCAATCATTTACAAGGTTGTTTCGTAGTAGATGTGCCATCATGGCATCTCTTATAATGCTCTCAAGTACTTTACATACTATGCTGGTCAGGCTCACTGGTCTTTATTTATTCGTGACGATCACCCTTCTTGAAGATAGGACTCACATAAACCATTTTCTAATCACTGGGAACCTTTTGCTCATCCAGGCATTTACTGAACAGTATCTTCAGGGGCTCAGCTAGCTCGCTGCACAAATCCCTTAGCACTCTGGGATGCACTATGTCTGGTACGGGACTCTTATGAACCTTTAGCTTTGACAGTCTATTTCTTATAACCTCTTCTGTGAACACAATGTGGGTCAGTGCTGTGTCGCACCGTCTGTCCTCAAACACAGGAAGATTGTTCGCATCCTCCTCCTGTGAACACCGAGGAAAAGAAGCTGTTCAATGCCTCTGCCTTGTCGTGGTCAGTATCTGCGTAACTACCATCTTCAAGCCCTAGGTCCGATACTCCTACTCGCTTTTTAATTTCGACTTTGCATAATGGTAAAACATCTTTGGGTTTGACTTGACCTCACTAGAACCAAGAACGACAATGGCAGCCATAAACAACAAAATTAAAACAAACAAAGGGAACAAGGACAACGGCAAATAAACTCAATAGTACCAAGAATGACAGACATAAACAACACGATTAAATAAAGAAAAAGGCAATAAACACAATCAACGCTCAAAAGCAACATTAGCAAAGACAGGGAGAAAAATCAAGATTATCGAGAGAGTAAAACACACACACACACACACACACACACACACACACATGCCTACCTATGGACTTTATATAATGGTTTTCTATTACTTTAATTGTCGTATTGCTGTGCCGCCTACCAAAACTTGTGGGCTCCAGCCTACAGACATCACTACCTCCGCGACCTTGGCTAACACGTCTCGTCTATATATATATATATATATATATATATATATATATATATATATATATATATATATATATATATATATATATATATATATATATATATATATATATATATTGTAATGGACGATAGAAGACTGGCTTATCCACGAAACCCTACAAATGGTGACTCCCGGAGATAAGCACTCACACAGGATGGAGGAGACACTGATCACGCTCCCAGTCTTCAAGCAGCATAGAAGACTGGCTTATTACGAAACCCTACAATATATATATATTTCATGTAGATCCACAATGAAAACGTGGATAAGATAAATCTTGATAAAATCACACGGGAAAAGGGAAACAACGGAGCACCGCTGTTTCCCTTTTCCCGTGTGATTTTATCAAGATACACACACACACACATATATATATATATATATATATATATATATATATATATATATATATATATATATATATATATATATATATATATATATATATATATATAATCCAACGTCTTAGAAACTGATTTTTTTTTATTATTTCATTCATTTTACACTGTACTAGCCTCTTTGTGCTTTAACCATATTAAGGAATATATAATTAGTTTATAAATTTCGTGGAAAATTGAAACTGCGAGGCATTTGGCTTTCCTAAGTGTGAGTCCTGGAAATGTTCAGTCACGTTTACCTCACTCGTCAACCCCCACACGAAACAACGAAGATTTATAATTCACACATGTAAAATTTTTTATTAACTAGTCTCTCTGCCAGGCATCACACACACACACACTCAAACAATTAAATTTCAGTCCTGAAAACATTGATTAAGAAAATATGGACGAAGTACTTAGAAAATAAATGGAATAATTAATTATTATGGTTAATTACGAGTCTGCGATAATGATTACTTCAGTAATTAATATTCTGGCGAAAAATAGCAAGACGTGTTATATTCAGAATTTTTGACGTGATTATAAACACTTGAAACTGGGAAAGAATTATTGCAGAAAAATAGTAAAGCTATAGGCTAGTTAAAAGACATATATTATAGGAAAGATAAATCCAGTAATCCCGGGCTGCCAATGAACAAATGTACAGCAGAATTCGTGGATTTCGGGTTAGGTGTGAAGATGTCACGTACAGTAGAGGTCCATGGTTACCTGTTGAAGCAGATCAATCATGGCGGACTAGGGACAAGTGTAAAGCGGGAAAAGTGGCAAGAAAATAAAGGTAAACATTAACAGGAAACTATAAATAGTACGTTAAACTGAATATAGATGTTGGTTTAAAAAAGACTGAAATGTAACGAGAACGGAAGTGCAGCACAAGTCAGAAGAGTTGGCCAGCTGAGCCAGATCCCCGCCACACTTCCCCTACTCCCTTTCATCCCCCCCCTCCCTCCCTCCCTCCCTTCCAATTTATACTCAACACATCCTATAACAACACTTGTATTTTAATATTATAATCGTACTGTACATGAAAATACAAATAGTCTTTTATCTTGGGACCTACTTAAGAGTAAGGAAACAGCGATTTTTATTGGTCTGAAATAATCATATGTTCGCTGTTCCCTGAATAACGTTCGATAATAACACAGTGTTTTATAGAAATTCGTATAAAATTTACTCATTCTGTGGTAAAATAATTGTTTTGGCAGACGACGCAGGCCAGTAGCAATGTGCGCCAATGTTGACCCCAAGTCAAGCTTACATGTGGCCTGGCAGCTCCTACTATTTTGAGACTTGCTCATCGCGTCAACCCACCACGTGCACGGGCAAGAATGCTTGAGGAAATGTGCGTATAGAAAGGGGTTTCCCGGGACTGAAGTAAGACCCGTTACACTCCAGGGGATGACCACTTCTCTCTTGTCATCCACTAGCTTCTCCCTGTCATCATAGTCCTCGTTATCGATATAGCTTCACCTTAGTATATACAGTAATGTATAGAGTTGACATGAAGCGTTCGTTAAAAATATATGCGGAAGCTGTTTTATTTTGTACTTAATCTACAAGTTGAATACGTATGGAAGATTGTGTGGAGAAATTGTATTTGTTGCTACAACTCTGCTCTGTCGCTCTCAGCGCTCAGCTTTTGTATCTTCTGGTAGCTCTGTTAATTCTTGCCTTTTGTTTTCCGCCTTTTTCTTCTATAATATAGTTAATCACTTTATAAAATGTTTAATAATTTAATGAATATTGATCCACTCATAAATTATTAGACTATTTCCGGGGCCATTGCCATTGTAAATGAACTCTTTGTGTCTCACACGGGGGAAATCCACATAACCGTGCCTTCGTATAGTGTGAGTTGGCATAGTCTGGTCCGGCCCTCCCCCAGCGTGTATACACAGGTCCCTTACCAATGAAAACACGTATCTCGTTTACGTAGAGACATATTATTAACTTACGTATTTGAGTCCCAAATTTATGTAGATATAGGTCCCTCGCTTACGTAGACACATGTTCCTCCTCTGTATAACACACACCCCTTACCTATACAGGTATGTTCTTCACAAAGGAACACAAAGGTTTCTCACTTGTTTAGACACAGGTCTTTTACCAATGTAGAGAGTCACAGAGGTTCCTTATTCACATAGAGACAGAGTTCCCTCACACACCTAGAGGCAGGTCGGTCTCTCTATATGTGTACGGGCTGGGCAGATATCATTCATCAAGTGGTGTAGTTGGCGGGGCACCAAGGCTCGTCACCTCCACCTGCACCTCACCATCATCCACCTGACACATCAACAAATAATTATATCCTATAACATTAGCCAAGAAGGCGATGCACTATCTTTCGTAGGTTATGAACTCTTGCGAATGACACAGACGAACTGTTTACAGTATTAGATGTTATGTCAATTCACAAAACATATTACGATTTGTGTCTCGATCAGATATAGTGTAGTAATTATCATCTTATTTGTGTTATGCAAGACAGTAGTTTCCATTAGTCATTATGTTTGTTGTTTCATCAATGCTACGTCTCACACATCACGACTGAGCTCTTACGTACATATATTGCACACATGGCTGAGGATACCATGGTGAGATCGACATCCTTGTCTTCGTCTTGATTTTACAATGAGTGAATCAGTGTGTTTCAATATTTACATGATTTCTAGTAATTCATCAGCGTTCATTGCCTACTCCCTCGGTACCATATTTTTTTTTCTATGAGGAAGTATGACTGGTAGAGACCTACTGCATTGTCCCAGTGGGATTTTGGACAAAGATTTGAACTACATCCGGCTGTGTGTGTGTGTGTGTGTAAACTATACTGACATAATTCTGTTGAGTAAACCAGGGAAACGTAGGGCAGAGTTATTATTGGGAGAATCATAGAAAAAAGCAGGGAGTGTGTTGGGGAAGGACCAGCCTGAGCTCAGTAAAGGAAGAAAACGCATATATGAAGTGTTTGCGTTAAAGACATTGAAAGATCTCCAGTAGAAAAGAGGAACAATGTGTTTATGGTATCTATAAATTTAGAAGAAAAAATATATGATAAAGAATATAGAAAAGTGATGTAGGAAGTGGTTAATATTATTGGAATCAACGGGAAATTGTTGAGTACTGTCCACAGTTTTTATAAGGAAAGTAAAACTTGCCAATCAGAGAAAAGAGAATCAGTTTTCCAGTGAAATTAGTACTACGTCAAGGATATGTAACGTCATCATCGATGTTTATTATTTTCATGGATGGGATAGTAGCAGAGGGAAAAGGGAAGCAAGATTAACTGAGAGAATTGCAAGTTTGATGAATAATACTAAGGAGTGTAAACAGGAGGTGAGTCAGCTGCTGTTTACACTGCTCTTATAGGCACAGCGCAATGAAATCTGCTAAATGTGAAGTAATGAAAATAAGTAAAGAAAGAAAACAAAGAGAAATAAATGATACATGCGATGGAGAGTGAATGAAGGAACTGGAGCGTTCTGAATATCTTGGAATGGGATGGAACGATGAATGATGCTGAATTAAGCCACAGAGAGGTAGCAGGAAAAAAAAGTAATAAGGTAAATTGAGATACGCATGACGAGAAATATTTCAAAGGAGGCAAAGATAGGGATGTAAAGAGGATTTATTGAGGCAACATTACTTGTCTTTATGGGTGCGAATTTCAGAGAGTGCAAAAAGTAGCAAAATACAACTACTTTTACAGTAATATGTGAAGTAAATAGGATGCAGAACATTAGAGATACAGAAATAAGGAAGCGATATAGAAGTGAAAACAGTATCGAGCAGAGAGCACATTGATGATTTTTTTTTTTACGGGGATTAGCTCACCCGGGCACAGGTCACTGACCCACATCGGGGCCTGGGGGGAGAAAATGTAATGATTACAGGGTAATAATAATAATAATAATAATAATAATAATAATAATAATAATAATAATAATAGTAATAATAATAATAATAAATAATAATAATAATAATTCATAGTACCGTAAATAAAATGTATAATAAAAATACACAATTATAAATAAAATAATAATGATAATAATAATAATAATAAAGAACCATATAGAAATACAAAAATGAGAATAAAATTAAAAAGTGAGAAACGGTAAATGTATGTTGTGTTGTCAGTAGTAAGAGAAACAATTAAGACCCTGCAATTATGTGTAAATGAGGCAGAAAGTCATATCAGCAACCTTGGACTTAGTCACAATTTTCGTGATGCCATATGGCAGCAGGGTCTACCATTAGACAATACATTATGCTTCCAATATCTTCCCAGGCGGTAGTACCTTGTGGGGTTAATGTGATGTTGGATCGCACTAGGATGGAGGTGAGAAGGGAAACTCAGCCATGGCGTTATATATATATAAATATATATATACTGTATATCTATATATCTATATACTGTATATATATATATATATATATATATATATATATATATATATATATATATATATATATATATATATATATATATATATATATATATATATATATATATATATATATATATATATATATATTTATATATATATATATATATATATATATATTATTTATATTGTATATATATATATATATATATATATATATATATATATATATATATATATATTATATATACAATGCAGTGCTAGGGAGTTGCTGTGTGGTGAGGAGCTTGTTATGCAGAGGTCTTGTCTGTTTGAGAGCGCTAAGTCGAATCCCCTTTCACGGAGAGGCTGTAGGCTTATATACACGTTCACCGGAAGTGAACGTCGCTGTTGGCCGACCCCCGCGCAGTCCAGACAGCTAGCTTGGCAGAGAAACTCGCCGCGGGATCGGCTAATCAGCCACTAACGGCAGTGGCAGTATGTAATAATAAAATAATGTAAAATAAATAAATAAATAAATTAAAACAAAATGAATAAATAACGAAGTGATAATCGTGGTAACATTCTGATATGTTCTTACTAACACCATGTTACGTGTACTCCTCCAGATGATACTCAATGTTACATAATACTGTACTTCCTTGAGATAAATGTGCAGTATACTGTATATCAGGTGCCACTACGAGAGCTCGGGCTCTCAATTACCTTAGCCCTGTCAATACGTGTTGTTAATATTATCCACTCTATTTTTCTTGCTGAATAAACTGTTTCAATATCAATATGACCGGATCAGTGGCGAAGAGGATAAAATTACGCGAAGTTAAGTAGTAGACGAAATGTTATGGTGAAGTGACATTAGACGGGAAGAAAATGAACATCCAGGAAGCAAGAGTGAGCGTAAATTAGTGGAGAGCATGCAAGGTGTCAAGGGAGTTGGGAAAGTGCGGTGGGCACCAGACGGGTTTATTCTGGAGCCTTTGTAAACCGATGGAGGTAAACTAATTGGATATCTTGGGTTTTCTGGTAGAAGAAGAGTACCATAGTAAAACACAACCATTATAGCAATAAGAACGAATGAGTGAGAACGAATAGAGATGTGTGTGCGTGTGAGTGTGTGTGTGTAACAGATTTGCGAGTAAAAAAAAGATAAAAACAGTAGAATATACATATTACATCATAGTTGAATTTTTATCCAGCTATCATGTTTAGATTAAAATAACTATGAAACTTATGGCAGTATTGATAAATAATTTGCCCCCACCTTTAAAAGAGCTCATGGTCAAATAAATCCTAAGGTCTTAGCATCTATTCTACACTCTATATGTATTTAGAGAATATAAATTCAGTGTATGGATTAAAACGAGCTCATTGTTTCAGGAAAATATATACTGACTTGTTTGGTATCTATAAGGGTGAAATGGGCTCTGTAGATTAAATGTTATTTACTTAGACTTTAGCAAAGCATTTGACAGAGTACCGCATCAGAGGCTTCTGAGAAAAAT
Organism: Homarus americanus; assembly: GCF_018991925.1. NCBI lineage: Eukaryota > Metazoa > Arthropoda > Malacostraca > Decapoda > Nephropidae > Homarus > Homarus americanus. The sequence goes on from NW_024730668.1 coordinate 22,035,449, forward strand.
TACGGCTCATGGTATCGAGGGGAAAGTTTTAAATTGGATAAAATCATGGCTCACCGATAGAACGCAGATGGTCAGCGTAGAATCGTAGATGGTGTTAAATATGAGTGGGGTCGTGTAACCAGTGGGGTTCCCCAGGGGTCAGTACTAGGCCCACTCTTGTTCATAATCTACATAAACGATCTAGATACTGGGATCAGCAGTGACATAAGCAAGTTTGCGGATGACACCAAAATAGGGCAGCAGATTAATTCAGGGCAGGATGCAAATGCATTACAGGAGGATCTAAATAAACTGCAAGAGTGGCCTGAAAAATGGTAAATGAAATTCAACACCAGCAAGTGCAGAGTACTTAATATTGGAAGAACAAATACTGATAATGTATACAGCCTTAACAACATCAACCTAGAGAAGTCGACTTGTGAAAGAGACCTAGGGGTACTTGTAAGCCCGGACCTACGGCCTAGAAAACAGTGGTTAATGTTCGAAATAAGGCAAACAGAGTATTGGGTTTTATATCTAGAAGTGTAAGTAACAAGAGTGCGGAGGTCTTATTGCAACTATATCTTGCGCTAGTCAGGCCGCACCTTGATTATGCGGTTCAGTTCTTGTGCCCCTATTATAGAATGGATATAAATTCACAAAAGTCGGTGCAGCGAAGAAAGACAAAAATGATTCCGGGACTTAGAAACCTTCCATATCAGGATAGGTTAAAGAAACTTAACTTGCATTCCCTAGAAAGACGAAGAGTGCGGGGAGATATGATAGAAGTATTTAAGTGGGTGAAAGGAATCAATAAAGGGGATATAGATAAAGTTCTTATAATATCCGAGCAGGATAGGACTCGGAGCAACGAATTCAAGTTGGATAAGTTTAGGTTTAGGAGGGAGATAGGAAGAGACTGGTTCACAAATAGGGTGGTGGACGAGTGGAATAAGCTTAGCAACTTTGTAGTAAATGCGGGAACTCTGGAAAGTTTCAAAAGGAGGCTAGATAGATTCATGGATGATAGAGAGTGGTAGTAACTCTCGACAGGAGCTGCCATGCACAGGCCAACCGGCCTATTGCAGACTCCTTATTTTCTTATGTTCTTATGTTACTGTGGTTTGTCAGATCACCTGGTGCTATACCTGCACTTCGATGGAGTCAGTAGACAAAGATTAAATAAACTTGTTGTCAACCATTAAATCTGCCTGTTTTGCACAAATTGTCGGACCTGTAGAACTAAAGAAATAGCCAGCGAAATACAGGGTATACAGTATATACAGTATACTGTTTACGTAAGCAGTCGGGAAAGGTAGTTTTGGACTGAGGCCAAGGCGACCTCCGAGAAGTTAAGGAGAATGGATACTGCGCTGAACCAGGAAGGTTTGCCAGGCTGCCAGGAGGCACAGTGTACCAGTTGGCGGGCGATGACACTCAACTCACGTTAAGCTGTTGTACAAGAGTTCTAGTCGCATTGAATTAGCAAATTCGATATATTCAACTAACACAAACTACATAGAGCTTTCCATTATCGTTTACAAAAAACTGCTTCAAGACTTGAAATCTAAGTAAGAAAATTATTCAAAGAAAAATGTACACCATAACCCTCAAAGTGTGCCTGTGCAAAAACATAGTATGAATAAAGATTTAGGTGACAAGAGAGTTGATCATTTTATAATCGAAAAACACAGATGTCTTCATTTACAGTTGTTAAGAAAAAAACAATCTCACGCACAATTTGTCAAAACGCTTTAATACTGCCCTTCAGAAAAATTTTCCATTGCAAAAGCTTTGTCCCGTGCGCATCTTCTTAGAAGTTTTCATAGCGCACCACCTGCTCCGGGAAGAGCCTAACGTTGGGATGGGGAGGGGGAGGATATCTCCAGACACCTGCCCAACGACACACTGTGTACCCACTCTTTTTATATCTTCCTAGAACATCTTTAGTAATTTCCTATATATTCCATCACAAGATAAATGGAACGATTATGTTTTGAGGGTTTCATTGGGTCTGTTGTGCTCATTGATTATGTCTCATGTTGTTAATATTTGCACAATAACCCGGTAGATTTTATTTATAATATTTTCACCAATGCGAGTACAGCATATATATATATATATATATATATATATATATATATATATATATATATATATATATATATATATATATATATATATATATATATATATATATATATATATATATATATATATATAATGCGCAAAGCATTACATATTTGTTGAAAGTTTTTATATATAAATTGTTTTATTGTTTACTTGTTTTTGTTGTCATCAATTATGACAATGTAATATTTTCAGCGTCATTAATTAAAACGCAGTCTCTCTCTATTCTGTTAGCAAGTGCGTATTTTTTCTCAATAAACCCGGTGTCATAATTGAAAAGACCAGCGACACTTTGCAAGATGAAACTCCTTGCAACAGTTCGCCACACGTGCTTTGTTTACAAGAACCTCGTGGTGATGCTTATGTTTTTGTTTACGTCATTATTCGACCAATCAGAAATCGCTTCGACGTTCTTCTTCGGCCAATCATACGAAGGTTCTTTGTTGACATGCGCGCAGCAGTGTGCTCTTGTCTAGATCTATGACTGATACTCTGGCTTTAAATTAATCATGCAAGAATTTTTAATCTAAAAATGAATATACTTTATCGTAACGTCATCATTCCTTATATATAATTACGGCGGTCTATTCCTGTATGTGAAATTGAAATATATAGTAGTGTACTTTCGAATAACATTTTCATATGAAAGAAAATAGAATCCGAACAGACTAGTGACGTCAAATTTGTATAACCCTTGGTGAATGTACGATAATACATCGTTGCGTATGGTACCACTACCCGCATCTAATCATTTTTTACTCATGCATATATATTGTTAAATCATACTGTCTTCTTTATTATGCACATTTTTTACATTTTGGTCGTTTTTATGACATCTATATCATATGTTGCCCAATAATTCATAGAGGTATTGTAAATTAGTTTAACTATGATGCCTATACCCCGATCTTTATATTGCAAAAAATATTACCACAATTTGGGTAACAAGTGTTCTCTTTACTTTTAATTAAAGTCAGCATAGTTTCCTTTATTCTAATGTAGAAATACTCATGTACGACAGCAATGTTTTAGAATGTGATTTCGTGGGTCCGTTTTTACAAGGTATGATGTAAAAACAAGTTAAAGGATATTTGTGCCTACAATTATATGCAATTAAAATTAAGTTTGTACTGCGGGAAAGCATAATATGGTTCCGAAAGATTGTCAAAATGGAGGGCAATTAATACAAGTGTCATTAATCAAGTTCGAATTTGATTACCAGTTCGGTTAAAACATGATACAATATTTTTTTTTAATATTTCTAGGCCTATAAACCGAGTTGTTTCTAATATAACACTTAAGGGAAAACAGCATTTCAATACAAAATGTTTAAGTATATGAGAGAATAATTTAGAGCTCTTGTTTTTATTTGTATTAAAACAGCATATAAAACTGTGTGTGTGTGTGTGTGTGTGTGTGTGTGTGTGTGTGTGTGTGTTCATACTGGAAATAATGAAGATATGACGGTTTTGTCGCCTGTCCTTGGCAAAAGTGCCTAAATATAAATTATTATTATAAATAGTATTTTTCGTATACTGTAAATGGGCATTTTATCGAAATGAGTCTTTTCTCTTGATAAAATGGAAATTACCTGTCTGCATACAGTATACAGGTACATACAGGCTTACTGTATATACAGTACTTCTAGTTTAAGATCTCAACTTGTCATTTGAGGCGGAACATCCAAATCTCTTTGATATCCTACAGCAACTGAATTATATCTAGGTGAATTTTACGAGGCTACTGAAATACATATACACTTTAAAATAAAATAAAATTCTTCAGTAAATACATAAAGATGTTAATACCACACGACTAATTAAGTTCGACAACTTAAGAATATTATGTATGATAAATACTTGCTCATACGTACGACAACACTGTGTCGAGTTGCCATGCGCGGCGCCTCATATAAAACCTGCAACGCACCCTCGCGCACAATCAAAACAATACTCAAGAGGCTATTCTACAGAGCACAGTGTAGTAAGATTTTTCGGTGTATATCAGAACAATAAAGTCGGACGAGATGAAGCCGAAGTTCGGAAACGATTTGACAAATGTTATCCTTCGCCAGTCCCAGGTGGTGCAAACCCGTATGGCAGGGAGAGCAGTCATCAAGGTGGTGAACAGATGTAATGATGCGAAAGAAAACAACAGTCTCAGTACGTGTTATACATATTTATAACTTCATTATATTTTTATGGATGTCTTGCAGTACGTTTTAGTAGCACCTATCATTTAGTAATTTTTGTGTACCAAGATTAGGCTATATTATTAACTGCTTATAATTTTACATCCTGTAGTAATATGTTAATTTCATATTGATCAAAAAATGTGAACGCTAGCGCTACGTCTAAGTCTGGTTACTATATATCTACTGCCTATATGTGTGTATTATACCTACAAAACTGATGCAGAATAACTTAAGCGAAATATAGTGACAAGTGACAACAGTGAAAATGATAGGGAAACACTGGAAAGTGAATGTCAAGGTGTAGCTGAAATTCTCTTGGAATGTTAACTTACAGTGTCTATTTGCAGGTGAAGCAAATTGCAGTGTCAGTAATTTTCTTGTTGAAATAAAGTGCTCAGTGTAATCAATAATTCAGGAAGTGAACTCGGCCAAGAGTTTCCCGTGGAGTCCAGATTATGTACGATAGTGTGATCAGGAAGGGATGGGTACACTTGAATTTACGGAGCCATGCAACATAGAAAAACATGTTACAATTACAAAGGTATTAATCGAATAATTTTTAAGTGGTAAATGTAAAAACCACGGATCCGAATTCAGTTACAGGTATTTTCGGGTTTTAAAACAAAATACTATTCTCATGTAAGTTCTATTTAGATGGTACAGGTATATTAGTAGGCAATAGATAATACGAAGACTGCCTGAAAAGTTTAAATGAGATACGGTAGTCTATGCTGAGGGAACTAACGGTAATGGGAAGAATGTTGAACAAAGCGTCTCAGTCCGCCACTGTCGTCTGCTCATGGGGGTACTTCATTGTTGCCAGCTATAGCAATATTTCTATATACTGTATTTGGATTTTATATTCTTAGATATTGTTCTGCAACACTTTGTTTGATGAGAAATCCATGTACATTTAGCTTAAAACATATTATTAAGATAGAATGTGAATACATAAGATAGAGAAAAAAAAAAATATATATATATTAGAAAACGAGTAAGTAAAGGAAATGACAAGGAAAAGATTAACAAAACATTCCAGCGATGTGATACATTCAATGTGTCACTTTTTCTCGCTTCTGAAATAATGATTGATCCATTTCTTTTAACTTTTTAATGTACACCGATGTTACATTTTCAGCTTAAAACATAAAGGTGTTGTTGATATTGGGTTGGCAGACCTGGCTGGCTCGCGCTCAGCTGAGCTAGGTTTGTGGTGTGATGACGTAACATTACGTAACACCACACACTGGAATTATTCGTAGCCTACCGCAAGCCTTGCCACTAATTCTTCATATCGAGCTCATAGTGGTACGCAGTCCTCGTAGAATTTCTTTTCTAATTTGATATTAATACATAAGAATGAAAAAAAAATGCATTAATGCCTCTGCGTACCCCTGTATATTGTCCTATTTTTTGAAGATAAAGATAAATAGAGCATTTTCATTATAAATCTTTACACACACACACTATATATATATATATATATATATATATATATATATATATATATATATATATATATATATATATATATTAGTATATATATATATATATTTTTTTTTTTTTATAACTTTACCGAGGTTTTTATTTACACTGCTGAACTGACATCGAATGTAGCAGTAGTTTTTGTAAGAAGAATTGTAAAAGCACTCCATTTTCGCCTCACACAGTATAGCAAGAAATGATCATTCATCACATAAGAATGAATGGTACTGTATTTGACTTAATAATTTATTTATTATTATATGCTCGACTCCCATGACCTAAAAATGGCTGGGATAACGGGATAAGGTGGGGTAATTTTATAAGGGATTGTAGGCCGGAAAAGATTAGACGTCCCCTTCTTGATTTCGTCTCTGGGAGGCGAGGAATATGATGCTCGGAGGCTTACCTATGGTCAATACTGTGTTGAGGTAAACATGCGCAGTCTCCTGCTACGGACACTAAACACAAGTGTCTCATATTGTCATTAATGATGGGGAAGCACCTTTCATCCGTGCAACATTTGTTCGTTACATAAAAATGGGTGCGTGTGTCAAAATTTTAGCTACGATTTGTGGCAAGAGATGGTAGAACCCACAGCTTTCACACACATCACACTTCCGCTAAACACATCTCTCTTAGGCATGAAGTAGTTGTTTCACACCACATAACAGCTAAGATCACGGAAATGTACCGATAATAACTATATTACGACCTATTCTTACATATATATATATATATACATAAATATACATATATATACATATATATATATGTATATATATATGTATATATATATATATATATATATAGTTATATATATATATATACTTCATTTTTAGTCCATATAACACGTGGACTTTGAACATATAATCAACGACCTCACCAGCCAGGAATCGAACCCTCGACCTAATGGGTGGGACTAGGGAACGCTACAGACCAACCCACAAGGACACTAAAAGCAGTCCTAGACTCTGTTATATTTCACACAAAGCCTGTTCATCGAGCTGATGGCGCCGTGAGCCTCATTGGGAACTGCCCGTGCCTCGTATGTGGTGTCAGTAGCATTTTACCGAATCCAGCTGGTATGAAACACGAGGTACCATATATATACTTATATGGACTAAAAATGAAGTATATATATGGTACCTCGTGTTTCATAACAGCTGGATTCGGTAAAATGCTACTGACACCACATACGAGGCACCGGCAGTTCCCAATGAGGTTCACGGCGCCATCAGCTCGATGAACAGGCTTTGTGTGAAATATAACAGAGTCTAGGACTGCTTTTAGTGTCCTTGTGGGTTGGTCTGTAGCGTTCCCTAGTCCCACCCAGTAGGTCGAGGGTTCGATTCCTGGCTGGTGAGGTCGTTGATTATATATATATATATATATATATATATATATATATATATATATTTATATATATATTGGAACTGTAAATACAACTGTTTCCAATGCAGTGTAAAACGTGTTTCTGAAGATAGGTGCAATATAGCGTTTTTGACCTTGACCATTTGATGGTGCAGGGTATTATATCCTCATAAAAATGGCTATGCTTTATGCAGCGCTATTTATACCAAAGAATAAAGAAAATAATACATACTGTATGATGTTAGCATTTTTAAAATAATTGGCAGTTGCACGAAAGTAATTACATTTGTCATTTGGTGATTATTTGATTATTTATTTATTTTTGTTATTTTATTTTTTGCATTCATGACAATTTGTTCGATTTTAGTCAATTTATCTCACTGCTTGAAATGGTGATTAGTATAACGCGTCCAGGAACAAAAACAAAAGTTGCTTTCCCCCCAGATTTTGTGGCGTTGATACAAAAAGTAAAACTCATTCTGTCGAGAGATGGATATTTGTGTGGTGTCTTCGCTTTCATGAACGCCAATATTATGTTTATGATACTGACTAACTGTGTTTCTCAAACATAAGGCCAGAACTAACAAAAATTCAGAAGCAACAACTTATGGAACAACGCAGGTGTTCGAAATCTGTTAGCCTTCATTGCTATGTATTACATTGGCTTAGAGATAAATTTTGAATTAAAAACTAACTCAGATCACCAATAAAGTTAATCAAATAAATACAGTGTCATGCAGTGTTGATCAAGAGTGAAGGTTTCATGATAAGGCTTAAAAGTTGTTGCCTCAGGAATATTGTCTTGTAACCAACATAATGGGACTAAAGTCTATCATATGTTTATTTACTGGAGAGTGGTGTAAAAAGTATGCGTGAGAGAACCTGAACGTAGAGTACAGTACTTCCAAGAATATTAAGTGGTACCCGGGTGTAAGACGAACCTTTCCTAAAAAGTGTTGGTTGATTTTTTTTTTATCATTAGACTTTATTGATAAGTCGTAAGTTTGTTATCGTGTTGTGCGGTGAGCCGATAACAGCAGTTTATGGTGATAACATGCTTCATATTTCTAATCATATGGACCGGTAATAAAGACTGACGAGGCCGACCCGTGTTTAAGCTTAGGGAGAGAGGTGGATCGTCTGACACTGTTGCCCTGTTGTGAAGTGTGACTAGAGTATGCTTTGGTAGTACTGTATAGTACTGCGTGAACGTTGTACCTAAACATTGATTGCCTCGCTGTATGCTTGGGTTTCTTTAGGTAGTCAGAACCATTCTCACATCATAGATACATCTGGTGAATTTAATCTTTATAGAGATAATGACGGTCTTATGAGTTTGGGATAAAAAAATCCCAGACATTCCAACTCAGTCTTGTATTCGGACTATCCTTGTTTGTGTTGGTTATCTGGCCACTGTAATGTTAAATAAATAATTGATAAATTTAGAAACAGATGTTGAGTGTTAGAAACTATTGAACGGCAACGGATATAGTTCTTACTGACACAGTTGAGCAAACCCTTTAGAAATATAATAATAAAGTTTGTCTCTATATGAAATTCAAAAGAAAATCTAGCTTGGTGATGGGGATTAGAAATATTGCATTGCAATGAACACACACACACACTACTACTACTACTACTACTTTGCTGTCACTCGCAATCGAGTATGACGATAATCCAGCTATGATACAATGATATGAGTTATTAAGGATGTCACCTTCGTTGGTGAGATCTAAGGTGACTTAAGAGGCCGATACGGGAAAGGCAGTGCCGTCCACAGATGTTGCACGTGTAAAGGGCCACATCTAGTGCGGGAGGGGCGGCGGCAACGTCCTTCCGGCGCTAGCGCTTATCTGCCTCAGTATGCAGTCGGGCTAACTCGAACGTATTGACACCTTCTTGTGTGATGCTCCTCCCAGCGTTACAGTGTGGAGTAATCGTCTCCCAGGTGAGGGGGTCGACTTGGAACTTTTTCAGGTTTGTCTTAAGACTATCCTTATAACTTTTCAGTTGCCCGCCAGCATTACGTTTACTATTTGTTAGGTGGCTGTAAAGTAGCTGCTTTGGCAGTCTACTGTCGTCCATGCGAGTAACATGGCCAGCCCAGCATAGTTGTTCATGGATGATGGTAGCCTCGATGCTCGTACAGTTGGTGTCAACGAGAATACTGGCATATGTTCTCTTGTCTTCCCAGCGAACTCGGAGGATGGAACGTAGACTACATTGGTGAAAGTTTTCAAGTGCATTGAGGTGCCTCCTGTATGTGACCCATGTCTTGCTTCCATATAGCAGGGTGGGGAGGACTACTGCTCGATATACGTGCAACTTTGTAGATAATTTCAGCTCCCTACAGCCGAAGACACGGGTACGGAGTCTGCCAAAGGCTTGAGATGCACATCTGATCCAATGTTGAATCTCTTCATCGATGTCCGCAGTGGTGGACAGGTGGGAGCCGAGACACTGAAGGTGGGTAACATTAAAGAGGGTAGTACCGTTAAGCTGGATGGATGGTGGAGGTGTGGCTGAACCAGGGGCACACTGAAAGAGAATCTGTGTCTTATGTACATTTACCTCAAGGCCGAAGTGTTCTTACGTATCAGTGTAGGTGTTCAGGATCTCCTGTAGGACGCGTTTCGTGTGAGCGACAAGGGTGAGGTCGTCTGCACACTGAAGTTCAGTAATGGAAACTGCTGACACCTTTATTCCTACCTGGAGTCGTCTTATGTTAAAAAGACCCTTCATCTGGTACTCGATGTCCACCCCGCCGGATAATTGACACAGGCACGAGTAAAGAAGGCAGCCAAGAAAATGGAAAAGAGAGTTGGTACCAGTACACATACTTGTTTTACCTCCATTTGGATGGGGAAGAACTCAGACTGGGTGCTATTGTGCAGGACACTGCCGTTCATGCCATCGTGGAATTGCCTCACAATGGCGATGAATTTTGGCTTCCCTGTTGACCGAGTCGAAGGCCTTGGTTAGGTCGTTGAAGGCCACGTACAGGTCACGACGTTGTTCTCTGCACTTTTCCTCTATCTGGCGAGCAGCAAAGATCATGTCAGTGGTGCCATGTGATGGTCTAAAGCCACATTGAGATTTTGGGAGGAAGTTTTTCGCCTCAGGAAGAAGTCTGTTTAGGAGGACTCGGGTGATAATCTAGCCAGCTACAAACAGCAGCGAAATCCCGCGGTAGTTGCTACAGTCTGACTGGTCTCCTTTGTTCTTATAAATATTGACAATGGGCGGCATCTTTAAGAGCTTGGGGAATTTCCTACTTTTCCCATATATTCTCCAGGAGAGGGTGGAGATGGTTGGTAAGCAGAGGTCCTCCTGCTTTATATACCTCGGTTGGGACTCCATCAGGCCCTGAGGCTTTGTTATTTTTCATTTGTTTGATGGCAGGAGCTACCTCATCCAGGGACGGAGGATAGCTGAGGTGGATCAGCTCAGGATGCTGAGGGACCTGCTGGTCTAGTCAGGACATCCATATCGGTGTTTCAGTTGACTAGTAATTGATAGTGCTCTTTCCAGCACTGAAGGATCATCTTTAATTTGGGAGTCACCATTGGATGAGTGGAGGTGGGCTGTGCCATGAGTGATTGGCCCATAAAATGTTTTTGTGGAATTGAAAAATTCGCACATCTTAATAATAATAATAATAATAATAAAAATTAACGGTTTATTGAAAGAGCATAGCAGCCAGAAGGCTAAAAATATACAGTTACTTAATTGGGGAATGGGTTTCGATTTACAAATAATATACAAATAACATAAGTGATACAAATAAGATATATAATAACTAGATGGTGAAAAGCTCAAACTACAGGGCATTTCAACATAGTGACAGTGCAAGAAGTAGGATTTACTGGGAGTGAATACACTGGTTTATTACAAGTTATTGATAATTTTTACAATGGTTGGGACTGGGCTGTTCTTATAGCGATCAGTTCGTGCACGTCTGGGCTGGATGCAGTTGTGGTGTCGAACAGCAATTCTCGGGCTAGGGATCTCAGGTGGGAGTAGGAGCCGGTGTTGATCTGCATGTTTTTGTGTTTCACCTGCTTTATTTTTAAACCAGTCGTTCTTTAGATCCCAAAGTTCATGTTGGGCCGTCGCTTTCTTCTTGCGGAAGGTATCAGCTTTGGTCCGAGACCGAGGGTTGTTCTGCCAGTCAGTTAAAGCAGCACATTTATCATCGATGAGTACATTGATTTCCGGGCCATTTTCATCAAACCAGTCCTGGTGTATCTTTTCGATCTGGCCGAGGGTCTCTGTAGGTTTTTGTCATGACAGTGTCGAGAATCTCCCATTCGGCACTCGGATTTGGGTTGTTTGTTGTTGGGCTGTTTATCAGCACATGTTCGAGCTGCTCTCTAAAAGATTGTGCTACTGCTGGATCCTCCAGCCGCTTAGTGTTAGGACCTCTTCTGGAGGCTTGCTGCCTTCACCGTTTTGGGGCGAGGCGAAGTGAGAGCTTTGCTCTAACGAGCCGATGATCAGTTTTGTAGCTGTCTGAGGCACGCATGGCTCGGGTGATGAGGACATCTCGGTGATCTCTTTCTCTGACAATGATGTATTCAATGAGAGGCCAGTGTTTGGATCGTGGGTGTTGCTACGAACCCTTGAACTTGTCGGCCTGCCTAAACAAGGTATTGGTGATAGTGAGTTTGTGTGCAGCACACTTGCTGAGAAGGAGTAGGCTGTTGGGATTACACTTGCCTAGTCCATTTCCCCCTATGATTTCCTGCCAAATTCCAGCATCTCTGCCAACTCTGGCTTTGAAGTCAGCTAAAAGTACAACCTTATCTTCTCTAGGGATAGAGGTTAGCACTCTGTCAAGGTCGGCATAAAAGGCCTCCTTGATGTCATCCTTTGCATCCAGTGTTGGGGCGTATGCATTCATGAAGAAGGCATGACGTGAGTGATTCAGTGGGATTCGGAGCGTCACGAGACGCTCGTTGATCCCAACAGGCATTTCAGTTAGCCTATGTAGGATGCGTTGGCGGATGGCAATGCAAATTCCATAAACGCGGTTTCTCTCTACTGCAGGCTTACCCTTCCAGAAGAAAGTATAGCCAGACCCCCGTTCTGTGAGTCAACCCTCGTCTGGGAGCCAGGATTCACTAATGGCTGCTATGTCGATGTTATACCTAGCCAGCTCCTTTGTCACAAGAGCGGTTCTTCTTTCAGGACGTTCATTTGTGTCAGTATCCAGAAAGGTCCAGACATACCATGCAGCGACCATAAGAGGTTGTACAGTTTGTTTTTGTTTTGATCTGTGGTTATGATTGTGTTTTGAACTGCTTAAGAATGACCTTACTGGGTGCGGTTGCCCAGTCAGGTTGGTTCTTTAGGCAGGCTATATTTAGGGCACCTTTTCTAGCCCCCTCCTCATGTGGGGTGAGCAGAGTGGCTCCTCGAAAGGGCTGCTCACTTGCACAAACAGGACCGGATTGCACTGCTGCATAAACGACCATCTTATCTATGCCGCCCATGTGCAGAGTTGTGACTAGAGACTCCCGGCAGTCATCTCTGTCTTTCCTCGTCGTCATAGGACTTTTGGGGGTTTAGGGGTTTTGATGATGATGAGAAGTATGATGAGCTGGATGATAGCTGCACGTGAGTTAATTTATATGGTGAGGCAGGAGCTCAGGCTGCAACCACACATCTTGGCTCTCCCTTTTCCTGATCCAGTGATGCAAGTGTTGCAACGACTGGGGAGAGGGAGATTTACAATGGACTGCCGATAGCCCAGTTTGTTGGGTTTTGACTTAGCCTGTCCATCTTGCATTGCCTTCGTCCTCCAGTGTAGTCGTTGGGTTCCCATATTGGTCAACTCTTCTGCCAATACCGCCGTTGGGGTCTTACTGGAGCTCTGTAAGCATGTCTACCTGATGCGGGGCTCCACCTCAGATTTTTCATTGGGGTTAATCCGCAAGGCGGCGGGACAGTGGTTGGTAGGCACCAGTATGTGTCCACATGCCAGTGGGCCTATGCGCCGTCCCTCTGGGGCCCACTGCTGCTCCGAGATCCCCTTCTGGTCTAGCCTGGGCCCACGGGGCACCCAGTTACCGTGTGTTGCCACGAGGAGGCGCAGCAGGATTCTTGGTGGTGAAGAGGCTGTGTACTGGCAGGGTAGGACTTATGCAAGTTGCTTCCCTGTTCGCCACGAGGGCTAGCCAGCGGCGGTAGCTGATAGCTAGAGGAAGCAAATAGTGCTTGCACCTCATCACTAACATAATGCTACCACACTAGACGCATTACACCACCCTGTGTACACACACACACACACACATACTGTACACTAAATTATTTCATATTCGAATCGCAATCTGGGATACATGCAAGATAAAAAAAAGATGAACGCTGTAAGATCAGGAGTATAGAAATAGTGTGTGTGTGTGACTATGTGCTAAGCGGGAAGGTGGGGAGGGAGGAGCATTGTTCTAGGAACTTTTCGATGGTGGTGGTGTTGTTGAGGCCATCTGTCAGGGGCCACACCTGCCGCCCCTCACCCACCACCATCACCACGAAAATGAAAGTGGTGCTTGTTTTTCTGCACTGTCTGTTCACTGCTGCTCTGCCGGAAAGGACGACGAAAATATAATACAGTAGTTATAAAAAATGCTGCTCTTGTTTGGGTGGTTGTGATGGTGACCTGGAGATGTGGTAAATCTGGTGGGTAGTGAGGGTCAGTAGGGAGATGTATTCCACCATGCAGTATATGTCGACGGACATCATATATATATATATATATATATATATATATATATATATATATATATATATATATATATATATATATATATATATATATATATATATATATATATATATATATATATATATATATATATATATATATATATATATATATATTATATATATATATATATTTTTTTTTTTTTTTTTTTATAAAAAAATAGAATCAATGCAATGCCAACCATTGCGATCTCGACCATGAGCTTTGATGACACTAAAGTGTGCTGAAGTATAATGGCGTTGCGACAGGTTATAAAAAGCGACTGTGGATAATTAACGAACCCCAGACATTCCCCCAAGTAAGTCAGTGGCGACATTGGTTAAGAGCCGCTGTGGTTAGTGTTATAACGTTGGTTAGTTTGACTCTTTTGGCCAGTATGATCTTGTTTTGTTTAGCAGGCTTTGGCAATCATAGCTATTTTCTCACACTTGACCCCCCCAGTTATAAAAGTTTGCTGTTTTAGCAGTTTCTCACTTAAGATTAACCACCCTACCGTTAACCTAACCTAAACTAAACTACCTTATTTTATTATAAACTAACCTAACCCAACCTAACTTAACCTAACCTAATCTCACATAAACCTAACCTAATCTCACACAAACCTAACCTAATCTAATCTAATCTCACACAAACCTAACCTAATCTCACACAAACCTAACCTAACCTTATCTCACACAAACCAAATCTAACTTAACCTAACCTCCAGTGCCAGGTGAAATAAGTTGAGGGTGTCTAATTATAAGGTGAACAATAAAGACTACCGTTATGGTCTCTTGAGAAGATTTTTGTAAGGTCTTCGTGATGCTTCGTACCTTACTGTTTTCTAAATGCTGTGTGAGAGCCGGACTGGGGTCTTATACTCGGTACACCACCAGTCAAGTGTTCTCCTTGAGTTGCCACAAGCGTGACACATCTAGCTTTGAGTCTCACCAGACGGCAAAACGTTGCGACATTTATTGTGGGTGGGGAGAGGGAGAGAGCAGATATGGTAGTGATAGTAGGAGAGGGGGAGAGAGATTAAAGAGCGGGAATAAGAAAAAATAAAGAGAGAAGATAACAATTGCGAGAAAAGATATAAATTATAGGAGAAAAAAAAAGAAGGCGACAAAATGAATTAAGGATTATTGAACCAAAGGAAGTAGGTTATAGTATGAGGGGATCGAGTAGAGAATTAAACCTAAAAAACAAAAAGAGCTTTCATGCAACAGAGACGAGAGGAGACAGCGCATGGAAGAGAAAGCCCAGTAGACACAGAGAGTCCTATCAAGCATACAGAGTATTAGTCATAAAGATGGAAATTTCTTAGTAATAACTGTACGGACCAACATGCAAGTCATTTGTTCTCACTGAAGTTTGGTTTTATGTGTAGTGAAACTGAGAGCGATTGCTCAGTAACGCCGACAGGGATTGGTATAATTCGGGTAGGGAGGGGCGGGTGGCCGAGGCCCAGGGGATGGTCATGTACTCTCCAGTCCCTTCTACCCATAACGTTCTCACCTCGAGCCTAACATCTTAAAACTACTGTATTTACATAAACCATAAATTTGGCATAACCTTACCTGAATATTATGTCCTTATAGTTATAACCTTTAAACTAACAGTGTTAATTAAAGCTTTTATGTTGTCTATAAGATGAAGATATGTCGTAACCTATCACAGTGTATTTTCGACCATTGGGAAGAATGCTAGCTGTCATATTGCTGATATATAAACATTCTTTGTTATGATTAATAAAGCTAATGTCAACGTCCGTGTGAGGAACTTTAATGCAACTGACAAACGCACGCACAGCACGGGACCTCTAAACACGTAAACACAGAAAATCAATGTGTTATCAATAAGATATGATGTGCGACTGGCGAGGCAATGAATATCTCGTGGTGTGGCATTTTTACCCTCGACAACACCTCTATCGAGGAGTGTCGGGCTGTTTGAGCTGGTCGGCATGTTCCAGTGCCACACAATTGACTAACATTACGAAGCATCAATGACTTAATCGTTATAGAAATATCTTAAGATTTAGATTCGGTTCTCAATCTAAATTTACCAGAGTATCAGACATGTAGACTGTAGGCAAATAGTATTCTAGTCTTTACACTTAATATTCTGATATAAATATAATCTTAACATGTTATTTAAGAAACTTATTGGTTGTGTTATTTTGTGTTTTCACAGGGAAGAGAATTTTTAATTTTTCTGTTGTCTTACTCGTTAGTATCTCTCTTGAACTCTTTTAAGTGTAAGTTAACAACAGGTACGCTCACCAGTCACTAACAGGTACAGTCATCAGTCATTAACAGCACCAGGTACACTCACCAGTCACTAACAGGTACAGTCATCAGTCATTAACAGCACCAGGTACACTCACCAGTCACTAGCAGGTACAGTCATCAGTCACTAACAGGTACAGTCATCAGTCATTAACAGCACCAGGTACACTCACCAGTCACTAACAAGTACAGTCATCGGTCACTAACAGGTACAGTCATCAGTCACTAACAAGTATAGTCATAAATCACTAACAGCACCAGGTACAGTCATCAGTCACTAACTGGTACAGTCATCAGTCACTAACAACAGCACCAGGTACACACACCAGTCACTGTCAACATAAGGGAGTAATGAACTATTATGGTGCCAGTTTATTGTTGGGGTCAGCAACGACGGATTTATCTATCATGATCCATCCTTTTCCTCTTCAGCTGAGAATTTGCAGAGTTCAACATTTGTGTATTTTGGTATAGTTTTGTTTGGGGGAACCTTATTACCACATTTCGTCATGAAAGCACAGTGCATGACCGCTCTGCAGTGCCAATATGGCCACGTCACGCCAGAGATAGTTAGAGTGTGAGCCATGATAACACTGACGTAGGTGTGTTGGTGTTCGTGCGTGAAGCCCCCAAGGCTACCTACATACCGGTATATACACTTATTCTTCCTTCGCCTATGTAACTTGCTAACAAAACCATCTGTTTCAATTGTTAGTTCTGTGTTGCATTTACATGTAGATAGTTTTTTTTTAAATATTGTTCAGAATTGATTGAATGATAAAAACATGTAACGAAATTATCCTAAAAAAATATTAAAATGTCAAACTTGATCCATTAATAAAAAACACACATGACAACAAATTATTTCGCAGCTGTCTTCAATGTGAGACTTGCCTATTAAAACAACCAAAATTAACAACTAGTGTATATTGCCACGTTAGTGCTGCAATAAATGTGAACTGCAAAATACAGTACAAATTCTCATATTTGACATGTAAGTTTTTTTTTTTTCAATTATCGGTTTATAAATGCATTTAAGTACCAAGGTATTATTATTATTATTATTATTATTATTATTATTATTATTATTATTATTATTATTTGCCTGTTTCCATTTTGTATGGTACTCCAAAAATTATCTTTACGATTTTGTGTTAGACAATATGCCAACGGACGAAGGACTTTGACAACCCTCCCGAGACAATAGGAGTCGCAGTGTTCATTGTGAAATTCATCTGACCTCTCCTTAAAGATAATTTTGGGAACGAGTACATTAGTCTTGTCCGACCATCCGCCTGCACAGGTATGTATTTTAACTTTTTCTAGTGCTATTACAGTATGCGGTCTACCGGGATATTTATACTGCACTGTATATAGTAAGCGCTGTACGAAGCTGGAGTTGGTCTACCTGGATATTTGCATTGTAGTGCCTAACCTATAGGTGAGGTTAGGTTAATCATTAATGGACGCTACAGTGTAAACAAGTGATCGCAGGCCCTTCGTGCCCTTGTGAAAGCTTGAACGCTCGTGACAAAGTACAGCGATTGAGGTTGCACAAGTAGGTAGACTTGCATGGTTAATTAGGGTGCACCAAGTCCGTAGACTTGCATCGTTTTCCATCATAAAGAAAATAGTTAATTAATGCCTTCCTAAAGAAACCATCGCCATGGGAACAGGTTTGTTCCACTCTACGAATTTTTTGCGATTTTTCCACCAAGTTTGATGAAAAACGATTGTGCCGTTTTGGCTGCCCAGAACAGACACACACACAGACAGACAGACAGACGGCTAGTCCTATAGTATATTAGATAGATATCCTGGTAGACCAACTCCAGCTCGGTAGACTTCCAGTACATTTAGTTGTACCCCTTTACCTTATCTGGAGTATAACTTGTAACTATAGCGGTAATGAAACTCCACAGGAATATTTATTTTCACGAGAAAAGGGGGAGAAGACCAGGTCCAGGTCAAAGCCGAAGGTTCGAGGTAAATTTTGTGGCATGTTAGTGTTCGGTCACCTCAACAACTATAGAATACAACAGTTTAGCAAAAAGGCCTTCATACGTCGAAACGTTACTCCTGCTGTTACAACCAAGTACTTTATTTTGGCATCATATAATTTGCTTTCAAGAAGTGCTAAAAATTATTTCATATTCTGGCCATTTCATTAACTGTAAATTCTATAACTGAATTTTCGAAGTAACAGTATATCAGGGTTTTTTTTTTCGCCCGCATTTGAGAAAAACGACAGAAGTAGGAGAATGTGTGTGTGTGTGTGTGTGTGTGTGTGTGTGTGTGTGAAGCCTCTCAACACGAGGTTACTTCAAAAGGCACGACCCGGCTCTACCAACTTGGTAGTGCCGGGTCGTGAACCGCCAACATTAGCATTGTTACACCCATACCTTCATACTTGTAATTAAATAGTTAAAATATTAATTCTATATTTGCATGACCTAATATGTTAATTTTTTTTTTCAGAATTACGAAATATTTTTTTTTTTTTAGAAACAGGTGTTGTATTTTTTTTAAATGATAAATATTCGTACGAAAAACAGCGACAGTGTGGATTGCTGACGTTGCGGTCTGTGTAACCTATCAGACTTGTCCAATGTAACAAAATGCTACCTATAATAGTTAGATTAGGTCAGTTTGGTTCACATCATCTCTAATATAAATAAATTAATATCGTGGTCTCTCGAGCCGTTTGTAATGAGTTTATGTTTGTAGATGTTATCCATATGTGCGATAACAAGCAGATCGATGGCTTAGGGGGTCACTGAACCATACTCTCCCCACATTCAAAAAGTATGTCAAAACTATCCTAAATCTACTGTTATCACATATGGATAACATCTATGAACATATGTTCTTCCCCCCAAAAAGATAAAAAATATTTCTAGAATTTGGGTGAAATTCAGGGCCCTGGAATGTCAGCAACTTCCACGCTGTTATTTATATACAGTGTATTGTTTCTCAGTAAGTTGATATTCGTTTTTTATTGTGTTTCAGTTGCCTCGTCGTTCGTCTCATCAGATGTGCCAATGTTAATTAAGAAGACTTGGTAGTATTTTTACCTTTGCTGAGTGGGAATAAATTCTTTTATGAGTGTCAGAATTTAGGAGAATAAATGAAACGTTATTGAACAGTGATGGTGTTATGAGGCAGCAAAGGAACATTATCATCAGCTGCCACTACCAGGACCATGATTGTTGCCGACATGGACGACTCCGACTCATACTGGGAGCAGTCAAGGATTCTATACTCTAGTATAGGATCCTTGTAGCAGTCTCGCGGCCATGATGCTCTTGCGATCTTCTTTTGATATTGCTTTTAAGTTATTTGGGAAACTGGATAAATCGCTGATAATCGAGACACCCCACCATGTTTGCAACTCGGAATTTTCGTTGTAAGTTTATAAGACTTTGGTCAAATATATATTCGACCAAGAAAATTCGAAGTAGCTCAGTGGGTATATGTAGGATTTGAGAGTTCCTTGAAAAGTTTCCAAGGAAGATTCTAAGTGTTCGGGTGTATTGGAGGTGTGCGCGTGTCAGACAGGTTAATGGGCATCACACCTTCACAAACCACGCTGATAGGCAGCAACGCTGGTGGAAACTATTGCTAAAGCAACTCGCCCCCCTCCCAATGGCGCTATTGTTGCACGAGGCAACCGTACACTTCATTGTTTACACGTCATGGATCTTAATCTGGGTTCACTCTTATCGAAGAGCAGAGAAAAAACATTACAGAATACCGTAATAAAAAAACGTTGATGATACACAGTAAACAGGGGGGAGGGTGCGGCACCTCTACTCATTTGGTGGGTAACTCTTCATGTTGATTATGTCAACAGGAAGTACTCATATGTACAAAATTAAGTATTGGATATTATTGGCTGACATTCAGATTAATTTGTGAGTATTGTTGTCTGACAATTGACATTTTGTAGTAAACGTGACCAGAGCAGTAGCAGTAATATCATTGTAGATAGATAGATAGATATACGTATATTCCGTTAAAGTCGTCATGCGTAAGTAGCTCTCCCAGGCAACAAACCCGAGTTCAGCTGACAAAGAGAGGCAGTAGATATGTCACAAAAGATTCCGGTACTTATGTTTAGTTCGGTACAGGTAAGATCCAGTACTCAGGGCGGGGGGGTATAAGAGTAGGAAGATATGAATCACTTTTAACGGAGTTGTGGGCTACTGCAAGGCTATGAAGTTCACCTGCGAGTTATTATTTGTTTCCTTGCTGTTATACGCCGATATTTCAGTATTGTACGAGACAGGAATTCACTTAATGGTTGCAAAATTATGTCCGCAAATTGTAGCTATAAATTGTGTTGTGAAATGAGGAACACTATTCATCTAGTGGTGGATTTGTTTTGTCTTTGCCTTGAAGAGAACTACTGTACGTTGTGAATTACTGGAACAGTCATGGCCGCCTGATCGCAAGTAACATCAAACAAAAGAAAATGTTTACAAAATTATGCAATCCCTGATCAAGGTTGCCTCGATAAGCACAGCTGGTCACTTCACCTTGATAACCACTGGAAAGTAGTCATGTTATTGAAGGGAAGTTGAACTTAATGTTACAAGACGAAATACAGGTGGAATTACACAAGCAGTGTGAGGGTGGTAGACTGCCAGTACAAGTGACCAGTCACAACAAGGCAGCAACAACACGCACACATACATCGTTATTATGAGAACAAGTGGTGGCTCAGTCAGGTTATTATCATGTGTGTAACATTAAAGACGTTCAGTAATATATTGAACGTGTTTTCTCCAATAGATTGAATGAGCGAGTCAAGTTCACCATGCCATTTTGTGGCATAGTAATTAGTGATGTAGCAAATTAAAACTGCTTCGAAACTTAACTCCTACCGTGCAGTAAATAATCGCCCAGTAGGGAGATTAACGCGCCACACCAACTCGATACAGTACAGTTTATTTTGGTGAAACCTGTCAAATACAAATAATTAATCAATTTTATAAGAGGAACTGAATGTTCAATGACATAGATGTGAATACATTTACCTAACACTGGCACACAAATGATTACATTATCTTAATAGTAACACAATGTAAGCTGAATATCAATGGTCAGGGGTTGCTCAATTAATATTTTTCACGTCAACAGTGAAACACAGAATAGTTTTACACTTACGTGTTGCAGGTCTGGCTCAGAACAGGAAGCCAAGGGTGTGTTTATTGCGACCAAGTGAGAGGTACTGGTTATCTATTATATTAGTATCTGCAGGCCCGGGTGGATTCATCAAGCCAATTTGCAGTCTATGCCTTAGCTGACTTGGTACACAACAACACGTGATTCACATTACAATACTGTATATACTGTACATAACCACTAGGAAATAAAAACATGAGAATTTTTTTCGTGTTGCTATTTCCTAGTGGTTAACCTGTAGTGTGTGTGTGTGTATGCATAAAATAGTCCACCGTTCAGTCAACTTAGAATATAAATACATGAAAAGGAACATTTTATCTGACAGTGGTGACTGAATTTATTTTTAGAGTAATTTGTTTTTGGGTTTGTGTCAGAATAACCTGACTATAGTTAGAAATACTAATACCTGTATTGTAATAGATTAAGGTTACAGGTATACATAATTCTCTACTTACAGTGTTGAGTTATAGGACTGCACTGACTGAATTACTGTAGTTTTAGTGTCGTATTCATCGTAGATTATTTAGCATTGGAATTCAATAGAAAGGTGAGATAGTTTCCTCGTAAATTTACAAGGTATATTATCTAACAAGTACTATAATTTTTTTTTTCACGAGGCTAAGGAGCAGTGCGTTATCGGCCAATAACTGAAGAGGTATGACACAAAATTAGTTGATAACGTTGAGGTGTGAGCGTTGCCACATACGGAGGGAGGAGTGAGGTTGGCTTCCCGATGATAGTTTGTAGACTTCAGCAAGGACGTGGAGATCTTATAACACCCTGGTACCCGCTCCCTACCCTCCACCATGTTCACCACCCACCAACCTGGTAAACTTATCTTAGAGACCTTACTTATTAAAGGCTGAATATCTTATATATATATATATATATATATATATATATATATATATATATATATATATATATATATATATATATATATATATATATATATATAAATATATGTGTGTGTGTATGTGTTTAAATGTAAAATGGCTGAACATTTTAAATGATACTGTAAAGAAAGTTTATACAGTAGCCTGCCAAGTTAAGTGTGCAGTAATGTTTTAGTCTTTTAAACGACCCATGTTTTCTATATATGATGAAATGGTTCATATCTGAACATTAGGCACCCCAGCTTATTTCACCTTGTGATTCAACACCTTTACGTTTCCTTGGGGGGTAGATTACGGTAGGTTAGCTTTAGAGTGTTTAATCATCACATGAAATAAGCTGGGGTGCCTAATCTACTGGTGAGTTGATATTTACCTCTCACTTCACTGTAGCGGTGAATAGCAGGTATGGTGTTGACTCTTATTGTGACTACGTGAGCATTTCATTAGATTGCCTCTCACTCAGAAGGTTATGTCATAAACCGTGCCAGAAATACAAACTTTTTTTTTCTATATTGTGCAAGTAATACCCTCCATTATTAATATTAATCAGAGCCGTAGTGAAGACCTACAGTAGGTTACAGGGACCGCTGAAGACAAATGTACCAGAAAACAATCTGAGGTTTGGTCCCACTCACCATTTACTTCTGGCTGTCCATTATATTGGTTAACATCAGGTACAGTACCGAGCTGTTATTGGCGCGTGTCAACAACACTGCCTAAACTATTCCATATACCCTTGGTGTTTTCTAATGGAATACCCATAATTCAATGTAAGGAATGCATCTATTTTGTCTTATCATATTTATATAGGTTTTCTTAATGTTCAGTATGACTGTGAAGGGAGGAGGAGGGGGAGGAGATCTGGAACGATGAACAGAAGGTACGACAGGTGTGGGATATTATAACTTTCCCTGTCTGTACCTACGCAGCATGACGAGCCTCCTCCTTCAAATTGTCACGTTTTATTCGTAAATTTAGTACATTTAGATTACACCTGTTATATATTTGAACGTTTACATTACAGAACCCAACAGGACCGCCATACGCCCGCCCTGTGTTGAGTAGCACCGTACTTTTGTTAAATCACGAGTAAAGAAATTATTTAGGAAGCATGCAGCGGATCAGCAGTTCAGTACAGTTTTATTCAGTAAAATTTTCATACAGGTTTACATTGATTCAGCGTGTGTATAGGCAATACAGGTAAACATATTCCTACATAAACACAGACAGTACATGGAAGATATATGATACAGGTTATCAAAAAGACCTTGAGTTCTATTGCACACCAGTTTGGAAACAACAGTCAACGTCGGCAGCCAGTAGAACACGCGATGCTTCCACGTGGAAAACTGCTTTCACTTTTCACGCCCAAGAACCGTGGTCGCTACTGATCCAAAGGGAGCGCGGGTGGTTGGAGGAAATGGAGGAAGAGGAATCATTAGTTCTAGTCGTCAGTAGGGCAGTGTGAGATGAAGGGACGGGAATGCATAAAAGAGGTGTATTCTCTCTGAAGCTGAGTTCTGTGTAGCCCATAATGTAAGAGAAATAAAGAAGCTTAGCACTTTCCTGTTTCCCTCTCATCCATCAAATCCACTTGACTTCATGGATCGGCCACATACGAGCTGTGTTTATTTCGATTCAGAATATTAATTTTCTTTCTTATCGTATTTAAGTTGTATTTATAGTAATGCACTTTTCAATAACTTCTCTTGTAAAGTGGTTGAAAGTGTTTATGTGTGGCGGTGGGTGGGAAGAGTGGTGTATTGTTGGTGTGAAGGTGGTGGTTGGCGCGGTAATAGAGACGTGATGTTTTTATTGTACACTCGAGTAATTATTGGCAGTAGGTGAGTGGTAGAGGAGTATTTGCGTCAATATTTCTCACTGCTGTGGAAGATTGCGTGCCGACGAATGATGACATAAGTTACAGTGTACTCAGGGGAATGGTTGTAGGGGGAGGGGGCCCCCGGTGAAGAATTAGTGAATGGTGGGTGATGTCAATGGTATTAACCTAGCCATAAACTAGCAATAGATGACACGTATCAACCTAACCTAACCATAAAAGTTTGGGATAGTATGAGGATGGTACTGGGTGGGCATGTGGTAAATAGTTCTACCATCACTCTCAACCTCTTAGCATTGTAGAAAATGATTATGAAACCACTACTTAGAGCGCTGAAAAAAACACTCGACTGATGTAGTCACATGAAATTGGATGCCAGTTCATTCAGTAGAGGCATACCTGTCTACAGTATATACATGCTGAATGTAGCCTGCGTTGTCTATATACATGCTGAACTGTATACCGGCATTGACTATAAAATGTAGTCAGAAATTAACCACCCCCTCCCCTTTTCGCTGGAGCCACGGCAAGTGAAGGCCTGGCGACGGACAAACCCTTCTCCCACCCCGTCTAAACGTTGCTGGTTAGTTTTGGAACTATCGTGGCTAGCGATGTTGCATTGTCTCAATATCGGCCTTTACTGGCTGTGGCTCCGGCTACTATAGGGGGGGGGGGGTGGAAGAGAGCAATTAGTGCTGCTGACTGTGCATGTTGACCTGTATTGTCCATATACTACAATTATAATACATCATACATACTGAATCACTGTTGTATGAGGATTTTATTGAATAAATAAATGTATCTATTTATCACACACCGGGAGTTTTAGCCCCTTGTTGATAATTCAGGATGTAAGTTGGTTTCGGAAAAAAATAAAGATCGGCCTTATCCTACGCTGCTGAACATTATGCCTTCTGCTTATCAATTGTGTACATTACGACATAACAAACGTGATGTTTGTTATGTTGTACTAACTTCTACATTACAGATGAGCATGTTGGAGTGACACGCCTATTATGCCCTTAACTGTGTGTGTGTGTGTGGGTTATGCATGAAATCTTGTAGCTATGATATCAGACAATGGATTTTGATTTGCGTACACACTTGGTGGACTGAAAACCCATGTAAAGTATTCATTTCGCTTATTGTTATCGTAACTGCAGTGCAAAGTGCTTTAAGATGCTGTATGATTTTGTTTCGGAAAATACATAAACTCTAAGATACCCCTCATAATTATATGCGTAAAGTTGGTTTAGAACCAAAATTGTTACGACGCATTTCGTGGTTCATTTGATTTGGCGTTTGTGTGGCTGCGAAGTGTGTGAAGAAGACCGCAGGGCACGCGTTTTCTCTTGATGTGATACAATTTATATTAAGAATATGATTTTTCATAGGCTAAATATTGAGTAATTTAAGTGTCACGTTGATTTTTGGGAGCCTGTTAGTATGATATATTACGCCAAAATCTGAGCCAATGAGGAAGTTCGAACGCACTGGGTAGTGTTGGTTGTGTTGTGGTGTTGGAAGTCGTGATGGCGAGGCAAGCTGCACAAGTCGTAGCTAAATGTAATGAGTGTCGAGAGAATGGAGGTCATCTGGGTACGTTGAGAACACTAATAGCTTCAAGAACTAGATAACAACATCATAACATAGATTTGTTATGGATCTAACCATGTAATATCGTGTTAAAGTGAGCCGGCGACTGCACACAATCGACTATTTATAGCTACCGCTCTAACTGACTTGGGTGGCGACTGTGACGTCAGCAACAACGCAGCTGATTGGGCACACTGGCGGCCGTGACGTCATGAATCACGCAGGTGATTATTGCGTACATGGTTATGGTTTTGCAGTAGCCAGCTGATATATGCTTTTTATTTAATTGTGTTATATTTTTTAACATTTTCAACATTTTTGTTCTATAAATTAAAATTAATCGTATTTTTTTGCATAATTTGCACTGCTCGAACGGCTTGTAAGCTGTAGTGGTGGGTAACGTATAATAAATTAAATGCCTTTTTGCACCATGTAATGATTTACTCTAGGTAAGTTAAAAGTGAATTAGTACATTAAAACTTAACCTGGAAGGTGTGTGAATAAGCAGGAGCCAGAGTAGGCATGTTCATTCAGACAAAGGAATATGAAGTGTGAGCAGACAGCGTATCAGGAAGTCTTTGTATATTGCTTCTACCCCTTGTGAATAACCACTAATAGGGAAGTTTGTACATTATACCAAAAAAAGGCAACTATCTATTGGGTATTTAGAACAGACTGCAACATCAACAAGCTTCTTTGTAGAGGGCAGACATGCAGACCAAGAAGTGGAACAAAGGTGTGTAGCATATAGTCACACGTCCCTGCAGTGTGTCTGTGGAACAAAGATTTTTTTTTCACTCCCAGGGTCTGTGTGTGCCCAAATTCTTCTTTATTAAACTCATGACAAAGGACTCTGGTTGGATTAAAGTTGTTTTTTTCTTTGGCACTCTCCTACATCCTTGTGTAAGGTGAAGCGCAGAAGCGTTTACAGCGCCCAACAGGGAAGCATGCTTCATGCTTGCCTTTATGTCTCATGAGATAAGGGCGTAGAAGCCTGTAGTCAATGGTTTATGTCATCAAGTTATTGGAAGCTCCAACAACTTGTCCCTGAATACGAATTCGCAACTTTCGACTTACAACAGGTACCTACTTTACTGCTAGGTGAACAGGGACTAATGTGGGCTAGGAAATATGTCCAAACAACTTCCACCGGCCCGGGAATCCAACTCATGGCATCTTGCTTGCGAGGCAAGAGCGATACCGCTTCTACCAACGGCTCCCTGATTCAGAAACGTCAATATGGGGTCAAACTTGGAAGGTCTTAACCCCGTGGTGAGGCGAGGGCGTGGTGTGTTCCAGACCAAACTAGTAAACATTAGAGTGACGACTTGGTTGTGAAAGTGAATACAGTATAGGAGATAATTATAATAGCTATCTGATGAGGGCAACGGTTAAGGTGTGTTTAACTGTATTGTGGCCTTATGTATAGTTTATATGAATACAGTATATATGTTTTAATCAGGGTAATCATATATATATATATAATATATATATATATATATATATATATATATATATGTATGTATGTATGTATGTATGTATGTGTGTGTGTGTGTGTGTGTGTGTGTTTATTTGTTTGAATGTGCGTGCTTGCGTGCGTATCTTGAGGTGAGGTTCTGAGCGGCCTTTACACCTGACGTGTAGGCGACGTATTTGCTTTTATTCGGTTATTTATGTACACATACACACACCAGAATATAGATAGATATAAATATATGTAAGTGTGTGTGTGTGTTGTGTGGACCTTGAGGCGAGGTTCTGAGAGGCACCAGCCGTTTGGGACAAGAACCTGCACCACCAAGGTTATCGGGGTCCTGCCATAATAAATCTGGCGCCCAGGACAAGTGTCTGCTGTACTATTAGTTGGTGATGAAGGCTGTCGTGAGTATACATGTTAACTGAAATACGGCAGTCACATGTGAAATGCTTTGATTAGAAATAGCTACCTGGAGATTAGGGACCCCACTTCATTGCACCTTCAGATTAACCACCCTAACCTAAACTAACCAAACAATTTAATCTTACCTAACCTAATCCCACCGAACCAAAGCTAACTTAACAATCCTAATTTAATCTACTCTAACCTTACCTAATCCAACCGAACCGTAGGTAGCGTTCTGGTGTTTAATGATCAGCTAAAGTAGGCTGGGGTGCCTAATCTTCAGCTGAATCCTCTCGCACCCTTGATATTTTGATAATTGACTTATTATATGATCACTATCTTCTTCACACTTGTAAATTGAACTGCATATTATTTTTACCACAGGTCTTACAACACTCTTGTTCTTGCCCACGCATTTTTTTTGTGATATTCATGGCTATAGAAATGACGGACGCTTTTTAAATACGTTTAATTGTAAGCATACGGAAGATACTAACCATGACCGCTTCAAGGTTTGTGGTAAGTTGTGGTTAGTGTATTTTGTTCTCTGAAATTTACACTGACAAAATTTTCCATGCTTTAGTGTCTGCGAATTTCTAAACTATTTTTCCCTTTACATTTTTATACTCGGTCAAAAACCTGTCATTCAGAGTCTTTAGGAGCCTGCGGGCACTGGAGCAAGTCATGGTCAGGTGAGGCAGCTCTACCTTACCCAAACAAACCCCGCTGACACTAGGACTTACACTTAATTATAGGACGATACATTTTTTCCCTTTAGTGGTAACGTGAGAACTTACCTACTGTAATCGCGTCTGTTAGGACAGGACAATGGAAATTGGTCGAGATGGCTTAGACTACAGCAGCTAGATGAGTTCACCTAAACACAGGAATAGAGGAACATCTAAATGAGTCACCGAAAATGAGAGAATGCCGACTTTATGAAGCCAGTCATACTTTCTTGTCCATACGATCGCATTGCTTAGGATACGATGATGGATGTAATTCAGGTGCAAGTACCCAAATAGACTCTTGAGTCTTTGTATAGAAGGAGGATTACCTAATGCTAATACTGTATATTTTTCCTAGTGTATCTCTGCACTCAAAAGACACTCACCCCAGAGCGTGTATTTGATCTGACATTTATAATAGATGCTTAACTGAGTCAACACGACCACATCAGCGTACCAGACACACTTGAAAGTCTGAAGACTCTCGAGCAAAAATATATACAAACACAGCTGATGGCAGTTCAAGTCATCCTAGTGGACACGCAGGCTAGATAGGGTACACAGCGGCAACGTGTGAGGCCACGTGTGTTGTTTGTGGCTGTGTTGTGTGAGGGAATGTGTTGGCCACGTCATGGTTGTGTAACTAACCAGCCCCACTCTTCCTCAAGACGTCACCATTCGGGAAAATCCTTCTGTTAACACATACTTAGTGGAACTTAGTTGAAAAAGAAATCCTTGTCAATGAACACAAAGCTGATAATAGATCCTTGAAATTTAAATACCTCAAATGAAGTCTCGTCATACAAAATTCGTACAAACTTGCAGGTCTTCCTGTCTCCAGTTAACCCAGTCGTAACGGTGAATGGTCTCGTCAGATGAAAATGTTATATCTCAACACTGGTAACCCGCCTTTATCGATAAAATCCGTGTTAAGTAATAAAATGCGTGTAAATTAACACGGTAATAATCAACGTCAATCAATAAAATTCTTGTTAATTAACAAAAAATGATTCCGCGATGAATAAATATTTTTTAAATTAATGATAAGCGTCAATCAATACATTTCGTTAAGTTAAAGTAACACCAGGGTACTACTTCATCTCGATCAACGGGCGGAAGGTGTCCCCAAAACTTGGTTGTTTACGTATTTTCAGAGATGAACGAGTCACATGATGAAGTCTTCTTTGTTCTTTGTTGGTATCCTTCAACTTGTGTTGCGACAGACGCCTTGCTGTTTACCCGTGACCTTGTAATCATGTTATCATAAGGAAAAAATTACTAACCTTTGGTCTTTCACATCATTCATGCCAGCTTTTACTGTGAGGAATTTAAAATTGCCATTTAGTACATTTTAATTACGAAAATGTTTAATTGTATGGAAAAATATGCTGTTTTATTTCATAATATAAGCATTATGAAGCATATTAGTTTAGAAGGGATATGCTAGAAACCTGGATGCGTGTTGTGTCGTATTGTATGATGCTGTGTTGTTGGATTAAAAAAAATCTTGACTAAAAACGATTGTTAATCAAAAGAACAGAAATGAAAACAAGAAGTTATTGTTGCATGTGTTGAGATGCTGAAACACTGGACGGCAGTGTGAACACTAGTTATAAACTGGTTTTTTGGTGCCATAAATAAAGGAAGTTGGACAGTTGTTGGTATTTGCAGAAAACATACATTAAAACAGCCGATAACAAACCAGCTGACGAAAGGTAAACACACAACACGAGGCGCAGCTTGGACGTGAACAAACGTTCAAGGTCGTCCCGTTCAGGAAGCCTGACAACCCCTTCCCCCTCCCTACTCTCCCACCTAACCTCAAACATATTACAATGTGAGGAACGCTCACTGTCTGACTCAGGAGATTACAGACACCAGATTGATAGGGGAGATAAAGGAAGAATATATATATATATATATATATATATATAAATAAAGGCATCAGGTTACCATAGATAAGGTTCTACACAAGCGTACTGTACCGTACCTTACACAGTTGGCTACCAAGAATAGTTTGATGTGACTCGCTGTTTGGTAAAGCTGTTTGATTTTACCAGACTACGAAACACTTTAGAAAGAAAAAGAATAGAATAACATAAGTTTTGTCATTGTTATAGATTTAAAGGACAGAGAATGTCTAAGGAAGACACAGTATAATATAACCTCAAATGTCATCAAGTTCAAATATCATATAGTTCCTCGTTTTAGATGTTTTTTATTGTTCATACTTGAAGTAAAACTAAGGTAATGTAGTTACCTTTTCGGAAACAGAAACAATGCACCTCTCTGTTGTGTGTTGTAGGCAGGGACCTCAGAGCCTAGCGGGGGTCCAGGGGTAGATTTGTGGGGTCCCTGGAATTATACGGTACCTGCTCTCCATTAGAGTCCTGTACTTTTGAAAGCTTATATTTGGTTTCATACTTTTAAATGTTAATGTTCTTAACATACCTCACTATCAATATTAATATTGTCATCAGAAAATCAATTGCTTATGCGGTGTCTATTATTTAATAAAACATTTGAGCGTCATGGTTTGGCATTATCAATCATGGTTGTTTTAGTAATAGTGATTTTGATCATTGGCATCGCCGAGCTAATGCGCACATATATATTTATCAGGTTTTTAATTTTCCGTAATCGAATAGTGAATCAATCTAATAATTAATTAAGGTTACAAATTAACTGTAACTATGTAACTGATTCGCGAGCCGAGTAGTAAGTTGGCAAACACGTAGTTTTCCTACTATACTGTATTCTAACGGGAAGCATTACAGCTCCCGTCTTAACAAACTGTAAGCTAAATATTTACCCTGGGAGTGCGGGGCTCCGGCGCCCCTCACTTCAAGGAAAACCTGGTTTGGGTGCAGGATCCCTATTATCATCAAGAGACGTAGCACAAGACGCAAACACGGAAGGTGAATAGTTGTCCCCGGGGCCAGGGGATGGTAATGAAGAAAATTGTAGGTGCACCGTTAAGCACAGCTGCAGCGCGGAAGTTATCACGATCGACTGCTGCTAATGGCTACCATAAACGTTGGTATCAGTAAGAAAACTGCAAAGATTGTGGCATTGTTGTACCGTTATACAAGGAAGAGGGGAACAGGACTTGTATTGTGTGGTGTCCCCGCGTGATTCGTGATGAACTAAACACCTTGACCACTGGCACCACAAGGCACCAGGAGCCTTCGTGCCATCCGGGTGATACAAAGTGCTCAGCTCGGCACAGGAGGTGTTGATGACGCTGCTGCTCAGCCCCGTTCATGATAACTGGTTAGGGTGTGCACTTGTCCTTGTAGCCCCCTCTTCTTCCCTCCCGCTGCTCCTGCCAAGGCCAGCGCCCCCCACCCTCGTCCCAGCCACCTTCTGGCAGGCTGTTTTACCCACCCTGTGCCGCCAAGGCCACTGCCCTCCCCGCCACCCACCTCCTGCAACTCCTACTGACATATTCACAGTTTAAATCGACGACTGTCTTTAATCAGACAAGCCTAAAAAAATTATTGGTAGATTACGCAGCGAGCATAAACTGGTAAGAATGTGTAGATATTTATTTCCTCGTTTCAGGGCACCAGAGGGTAAACACGAAAAGTTATGCAATACTGAGTCATTCATATTGCGAAGGTGAGGGGGGGTCCACCACTGTAAGGACCACACCCAGGCCAGCTGGGGTCACCACACACACACACACACACACACACACACATATATATATATATATATATATATATATATATATATATATATATATATATATATATATATATATATATATATATATGTGTGTGTGTGTGTGTGTGTGTGTGCGCAATGCAAACTGGAGTGTCTACTCAGGAGCTCATAGAAGTGGCTTCATTTATTTATTATCATCTTTCAGTAGATGAACCCAGTATCCCTATTCACAGCGTACTTTAGGGACTACACCTGCACTGGTTTACCATTGTGAACTAGCCGGCACCCTCCTATTACTGCACTTACTGGGTGTTAGTTAAGGCTGTGTTGTTAGACTGGCCACCTTCATTACTACTACCAGCGTTAGAGATGCTGGCTGTGAGGATCCTCCAGCCAAGGTCACCGCTCCTGTGATTGTTTCTGCTGTAAATAAACGAATTCAACCACGAGATAAATTATTAGTATAGAAGCGCTAAATGGGCAAGGAGAAAGGGACTGGGTTACTTGGAGTAACAACGAAAATATGTAACGAGGAAGAACAGCTTTGTGTCTGGAATCCTGTCACTATAATTATGTACAGTAGTCTCTTGGGTTGTGCTATAACAAAGGAATCCACTGGTATCTATTTCCGTTGTGTCCGAGTTTTCACCCACATTTACACTTAAGAAACAAGTCTTACTAGTATTGAGTGACCTTTTTCAAATAGATCTGGGAGGAGCATTAGAATACAGTACGTAGATCAGCTGAGAGCCATACAGTAGACATATGCAATTAATGAGGAGAAATTTAACAAATTATAGTATAAATAATGAGGTAATCAATAGAAGAGACAGGCCTTGCTGAGTTTGGGGGCGTGTGCCAGTTCATCTCTGCTGCTGCTAAGGGAAGTGCTGGTGTCGTGGCTTACTACGCAATACCTCCCGTCCGTGGCGCCACTCCCCTTCCCACCCTCCAGCCACCACTACCTCCGCCTACGCTTCCTCATACGACGATGTGTCCTGCCCTACAACAAATCATCAACTTTGGAGTCAAACACAAAAATGTTTACAATAATTATGTAACAGTTGCGAAGTTCAGTACACGAGAATATTAAAGATTACAATGACCAAGAAGTAAAGGGGGATGTGTGTTATGGGTCTTTCTTATCGTTATGTTGAGAGGCGAAGCGCAACCAAGGTTAGCAGTGTGGATGTGGTTCACTCCGTGCTCGTCGTCTTGCGTATGAGACTTGAACAATGCCCGTGTAGCCTAGATGTTGTAAACTACAACAAAATACTCGGGCAGCATTCATTGCACACTTCCTCGTCGTGAGCACCGTTGGCTCATTCAGTGGGAACTAATTCCTCTCGGTGTTTCCTCCATCGTCTTAGTGTGTTTCTATCAGTGATGCTGTATCACCTTTTGACTCATCTTGACCGTGTATCAATATAGGGCTGTTCTTGCTATTTGCGTATTGAGTATCATTATATTTATCAATAAATTGTGATTTTCCTTTTAAAGTAATTTCTATTTTCATATTATTGTTATATTCTCTCGTTCATTCATTATTCTTTCACAACATTCTCAACTCTTCCTGTACTGCTTTACCTTATTTTTCATTACTTTTGATTTACATATATAGTATTTATTTCACTCAGCGTCGCGCTGTGTTTCCCAAGTCTCAAAATAACATAGATATCAGCATTGTCTTTAGTGATGGAGAATTTTGTGGAAAGAGAGAGAGAGAGAGAGTTAGGGTGTTGGAGATAAAGGAGTGTCAAGGGATAGGTTTGCGTTTAGCAGCACATTCCCAAGGTAACCAGTCCGACCAACCACCGACCAGCTTCACCTGGGTTAGGTTGGTCGCGTATTCCCGAACTGCCCCGAGGTATAGGCCGATCATTCATATAATCAGCTCCTTATGGGCGACGTAACTCGTGACGTCATTAATAGTTACAGTTTCCGACCTAACCTAACCTCACCCTACGTCCCAACCCCACCCATGTAGACCTGGACGCTTTTCCGGTGGGATCAAGTTATCGAGTCTTTCATACTATACATTTCATTGGCTAATTCTTTAACTGGTATGTGATTGGTTAACTGTAAAATCCGCCTCCTTACACGTATATCCTCACCGCTCTGGACCATTGTGAGGCCTGTCTACTGATATTTATAAATAACCTTGTTGGTAAACGCATCCTCTTGAAAAATACCACTTCATATTATTTCAACCTTTTGACTGAGCGAATGACTAAAGTATGTTAGGTTAGGTTAGTTTTTTCTCTACACATACACACGAGTACTATCTGGGATTAGAACGACCATCCCTGTTACCTCTTTTGTCTTGGGTCCCCGTTTGGCAATTTTGACTGACCGGGAGCTTTTCCTTGCTCTGTGTTATTTAATGAGAGATTGCAAAGACGCAAGAAGACTGCTGATATAGTTGGACTTGCTTTGGGGACACCTGAGGACCAATTTATGGGTGAATCACAGCGAGACAAAACAGCAGGTGATGCTCTTCATTCAACCTATTCCTCGACTTCACCTTCATGACAGGAAGGACGGATAACCCCTCTTCGTAGCCTACAGTTGTTGCAGGAAATGATAACAATCACTGAATAGCGGTTTGAGACTGAGCTGGGTTATTATTGATCCTGCAACACCGGAACTTGAACAGACTCATTGTTTCGATTTAATAATGATGCCGAGATATTCCTCATGTGCTACTGCATCTTTTAATCTTCATCAACTGGAACGCCATCACCTTGGAAGAGAAATGGATTGTGAACTATTGGATATTTAAATTTGTTTTTATCCAACTCCGGGTTTCGTTTGGGTGATTGGAAACTGGTGTATTTGATTAATAGAGAATTCGAGATACAGTATATTAATCTTTGGAGGCACTTAACTAAATTTTGTTGACCAACACTGAAACACGGAATAGTTTCTCCACAACAAGAATATGAAAAACTTCTTTTCAGGAAATGTAAAAATGAAAAAAAAAAATATTTATGAAGAGAAAATGTGAACTAAATTTTGGCTAAGATAAAACTATTCTTTAGTTTCAGTTTAAAAATTTCTTGGGAATTTCAAGCGTACTGTGCTGGGTAATGCTTCAAAATAAAATATACGGTAGGTGGGCAGCCCTGGGAATCACGGGTCTGGGAAAGCCACAGCACTTAAACTGCCAACATAACTGCTGTGTGTTTTGGCACTGTCAGGCACACACTGAAACACGTGTTTAGTTATAGTAATTCGAAGAGGAAAATTTAATTGATAAATGACAATATAAGAAAAATATATGTCTACGTGAAATACGTTCACTGTCCTATACGTTAGTGGATTAATTAATGCACATGCATTATTATTAGTGATTCGCCGTATAAAATATAACTTTAAAACCTTATTTATATATATATAATATATATATATATATATATATATATATATATATATATATATATATATATATATATATATAACGTGAACCCTGGTGTACCAAATTATAACCAGTGTGTATTTGTGGTCACAGACCTGAGCGAGTGCCAGCTGTGCCAGTTGCCGGACGCCGTCTTCCACCTCATGAGAAACACCCCCCTCACTACCTGCAACCTCTCTGGTAACCTCCTCTCCAAGATCCCTCCCAAGTTCGCACTCAAGTTTTGTCTCATAACAGGTAAGTTTCCCTCAAATCTTGTATTGTTATTGGTAAGGTCCCTTAGTACTGACTTACCACTTAAGTTCTATGCAAGATCTACCTTACCACTGCTCACCTGTCTTGTTGACTATCAAGTTTTGTCTCATTATTATATCTCAGAATTATTCAAGTTCAATCATGTCACTGTTACAGTACGTTTGCTCTCGAGTCCTGCCATATTGCTGTTAAATTACGAAGTTATCTCTGAAATTATTAGGTAACAGCCGCCAAGTCTTTATGTTTGCCCCTAAGTTATTTTCTGAGGATGACAAACAGGTTCTACCTAATCACAGGCAAGAGAAAAGTTCCTCCTCGTCGGTGCGAAGCTATAGGTAGTGCGGCAGTACACATTAAAAAATACGAGATCAAGTGGATAGCTAATAAATTCACTCCAGCTGTAAATTCTCCTTACCGAGTGGCCACATTCCTTTCAGATTCATCCATAAATACCATTGATTTGACCAGGGATTTATTGGCTATGCCTTCGTGGTAGAAAATTTTGTCAAGGGGCAGCCTTGTTGACGTGAGCAACGGTGCTGGCTGGTGACATTCCGCTGCCCGGCCGACCCCCTCTCACCGCACCACCTGTCCTCTCCCCACCATCGTCCCTCTCTCACCCCACCACCGTCCCTCTCACACCCCACCACCCGTCCCTCTCTCACCCCACCACCCGTCCCTCTCTCACCCCACCACCCGTCCCTCCCCACACCCCACCACCCGTCCCTCTCTCACCCCACCACCCGTCCCTCTCACACCCCACCACCCGTCCCTCTCACCCCACCACCCGTCCCTCCCTCACCCCACCACCCGTCCCTCTCCACCAACCACCACACCCCACCACCTGTCCCTCTCCACACACCCCACCACCCGTCCCTCTCTCTCACACCCCACCACCTGTCCCTCTCCACCACCCGTCCCTCTCACCCCACCACCCGTCCCTCTCACACCCCACCACCTGTCCCTCTCTCACCCCACCACCTGTCCCTCTCTCACCCCACCACCTGTCCCTCTCACACCCCACCACCGTCCCTCTCACACCCCACCACCGTCCCTCTCACCACACCACCCCTGTCCCTCTCTCACCCCACCACCCGTCCCTCTCACCCCACCACCCGTCCCTCTCACCCCACCACCCGTCCCTCTCAACTCTACCCCACCACCCGTCCTCTCACCCCACCACCCCACCACCCGTCCCTCTCTCACCCCACCACCCGTCCCTCTCTCACCCCACCACCCGTCCCTCTCTCACCCCACCACCCGTCCCTCTATCACCCCACTACTTGTCTCACCCAGTCTGTCTCCACTATCCATATCTTCACCACCGTTGTTCTTAAGCTAAACTGTTGTTAGCTACTCGAATCGATGTAAAATTTGTCAAAGGAATCACTCGTTCTTCATTGCCGATTGTTGTGACTGCCATTCTTAAAGCAGCCAGTGTCATCACCATCAGCCAGTACTCGTGAATGAAAGCCATCATTATCACCTGTGCATTTTCACATATATTTCATTATCAGCATCACCTGTTGTTAATCATGGCCGTAAATCGTTGTCATTATCACGTATCGAAGAAATGGCATACATCACCCTCAGCCAATTTTCCCAAATCTTCACCATCATCATCACGTGTCCACCATCAGGGCCAACATCACCATCACCACACCAGGGCCGTCAGGTTCGTGATGTAGAGCAGTGTGCTGTGTCACCCACCAACACCGTAGGAAACACTTCACCGGGTGGTGTTGGTTTTTGACTCTTATTATTATTCTTGGGAGTCCTTGGTGTCACAGTACGGTCATTCCGCCACGTTTCTATCTCACCAGCGTCCGAACTTCAACTTTTATTTTTTATCCTAAGTACCGCACATGATTTCCATCGTTACCATGTACCTAGCCCCTGCCTCCTTCCCTCCCCCTACACACTCAAAGTCACGCACTCTACCACCACCACCACCACCATCGCTTTACACTAACACCATCTTTACCACGAACCTTCCCCTCCCTCCTTCCACCAAATACACAATACCAAGCATTCTACCATCATATCTACCAGTGTACGCGCTCAACACCTTCCTACTTCTCATCACCACCAATATCAACCCAACTTGCCCCAGCCGCTTAACCACACCACCTACTATTTTACCTTGACGCGCACCACCATACCCTGTTCCTGACATGGGATTTGGCCGGGCGCACCAAGAGACGTTAGAGCCACCTGCAACCATGAATCGGGCGAGTTGTGGGAGCGTTGGCCTATACCCGCCCAATCCCAGCCACCCTGCTCCCTCCCTGACACAAGCATCCCAGTGTGTGTGTGTGTGTGTGTGTGTGTGTGTGTGTGTGTGTGTGTGTGTTGTATACGTTTGAAACGCCATGGTAATCTTAAAAGAAGTGGGAGAAATCCACAGAAGTTCTAGATTATGATGATTTGAACCAAAGCATAGTGTGTTGTGGTGGTAGAGTGTGGACTGGCGAGGTGGTATAGTGTACGTGGGGATATACAGGCTAGGTGGTAGAGTCAAGGTGGGGGTTTGCAGGCTAGGTGGAGGTGTACAGGGCTAGGTGGTAGAGTGTAGGTGGGGGATTGCAAGCTAGGTGGGCGGCACCTGCCCAGGGAACAAAGGGACCCCGTGAGTCAGAGCGCCGCCACCCACTTATAGTGTAGTGTCCGGGTTGGTGCACCACTGGGCTAGTATCCCCCTGCCCACCACATCCACCCCCACCGACGGCACCTCTAGTCACTGATAACTGGAACTTCAGTGGTGTAGGGTAGTAGTGGTAGTTGCAGTGTGTGGGGTCCATGTGTTGTGAAGGGGGCTTGGGGATGTAAGATCAGTGTGTGTGTTTTGGGTGCGTGGGTTGTAAATAGTTTGGGGGATGTCACGGTAATGTATTGGGTGTATGTATTGTGAAGGGGGTGTGGCATGTAAACACTGTGTGTATTGGGTGTAGTAGTAGTAGTAGTGGGCGTGAGGGTGTGACGCAGCGGGTGAATTTCTGAGATGGGTGAACCCGAAGGGTCTGTTGCTGCGCTCCTAAGTTCTGCTCCAGTCTTGATTTTCATGACCGAGCGCCTGACCTCCTC
Organism: Homarus americanus; assembly: GCF_018991925.1. Classification (NCBI taxonomy): domain Eukaryota; kingdom Metazoa; phylum Arthropoda; class Malacostraca; order Decapoda; family Nephropidae; genus Homarus; species Homarus americanus. Next base: position 22,074,196 of record NW_024730668.1, read on the forward strand.
TCGGCGGCTCTCGCAGAACCGTTGAACGCCACAAGAATCTAGGGCATAGAATTCCCGACCATAGGATACGAAGTCAGAGGATTTTGGACAACACGTCATTGGCCAAAGTATATCCAAGCACGACAATCGTATCCCGAAGCATAACCTTTCTGAGCACATCATCGTTGCCTAGGGTATCGTTGACCACACCATTCCATCGTACAAATAAAAGAGGATTGGGACGAAAAAGAGGTGGGGGAAGTATGTTAAGGAAAGTAAGTAGAAGAGGTGGAGGATGTATGTTAGGGTGGGGATGAAGGAAAAGTGGAGGAGCTATGTTACGGTGGGGAGGAGGAAAGGTTGGGGAGATATGCAAGGGTGGGGAGAAAGTAAAGAAAGGCGAGAGATATTTTACCGGAGTAAAAAATAGTTGATGAAAGTTAAGTGAGAGTAAGAAAAGGTTATTGAAAATATTGTAGGGTGGGTTTCGGAAGAATGGGTGGTGAGAGGCTGATTTAGGGTGGGGCAGGGGAAAGGGGATGGGGTAGGGTGGGGAGGGACGCGGGAAGCCCGTTGATTCACCTGGAGAGCCCACCATGGCACCGTGCCCAGTACCCCTTCCCTCGCCAAGGACTAACAAAAAAGTAATGTTATAACGCCACAAGTGCACCTCCGCTTTCTATACTCATTTAGCTCTTTATCTCAATACAAATAAGTACATTAAGAGACCATTGAAGGTATAAAGAGAATGTTGTGGGTGACACAGTGACCTGCAGACGTTAGAAAAGGCTCGAAAAAATGAAACAAAGAGTAGGGGGAAACCCAGCACGTGGAGTCTGGCGTTCACAACACAACCACGTGGGGTGGGTGCCACCCAACGGCGTCAATATCTGCGCAATATGTATCCGCCCCCTGTTGTTGACCACAGGCAATGAACTACATACCCAGAAGTCAACAATTTACTGCTGTTTATTTACATTATTATCAATTGTTGGGAATTGTATATCGGTGTGCTATTTATTTGAACACATGATGTGGGAGCAACGAGGCCTTTGCTATTTTCAGGAGAGTAAGGAAGTTCACTCCAATTTAGTGTCACTAATTACGGAGCAAGTCATTAAGTTTAGACATAGTAGAAGACATCCGCTATTCCCATAAAGTTCAAACTTTTTTGTTGATGAATCGCCATACCAGTAAACATGATGGGGGCGAACGAACGCCATCGCCAACGCAGGATCACTTACAGTCGGCACATCTTTTATTCGGATTTTACATTGGAAATATGCATTTTTGCAATATTATGTACTTATAAACAATTGTACAATTGTTTTATACAACGATATTGTTAGACGGCGTTACAGACTGTGAGGGTAATGTTAAATTAATCGGACCGTAAAATTGTACCTGAGTGATCACTGATTGACTGACATTATCGCTTGCATAAATTATAATATTGTAACACATTTTGAGGATTTATTTTGTACGTTAATAGAAATTTATGTTTCCTGTTATTATTTATCACATAATTTTATAATATTATTGTGACATGCCGATGATGCCGTATATGCCGCTGTAATACTTCACCTAAATCTATTAAATGGAGGCGAGTGGTGTGGTGTATCCTTTCGACCGCCACACTCCTTGGATGCGTAGAAATGGAGGATAAAACAAGCCTATCTTTCTTTGCCTTAAAACACACACACACACACACACACACACACACACATATATATATATATATATATATATATATATATATATATATATATATATATATATATATATATATATATATATATATTTTTTTATATATATATAACTTAGTATTGTTAGTTAAGTCGTTTGCTGTACATGCATTTCTTTGACCAACATCGTAACTCAAATACGTCATTGTTGGTATACGAAAGTCGGGTAGCAGAGTTGAGGATCCACAGAATTAAATTCCAAGATTATAACGTTTATTGTAATTACTAAACTTGAGAGAGACACCGTTATAAGTTAAGGTTGGTCAACCTCACAGTAGCATTTGACGTGCACGTCATCAGATACCAGTTGACATCATGTTGAAGGCTCTTTACGCGCCCAAGTTTTACTGTCTATTGATGGTCCAACATATGAATGGGGGAGGGGTATGATGCCGCTGCTTCATATGATGTAGTAATGTTATATTTTTTATGGTAATTGGTTGAATGAAAAGTGAATGGGTTGATACTATAAATTCTGACCTTAGAATACCATGAATATGTTTGAATTCAAACTCCTTTTCTTCTAACTTTGCATACATGTGTGGTTACGTCGCAGTGCTGAATATTGGCACATAATTGCAAGTCTAAGATGTTTGGCGTTAAACACTGTTGGGCAACTGTGATATCCCACCATTACTAGGTATTCAATGCGACTCGTGTTTTTTTTTTTTTTTGTATCATTTACGTGTTTAAAAATCACAAGGTGTATTAATATGGGCATAACTGCACAGGGGCTGTCGGTACCATATCCACTTGGTTTGATGTCTTGTCTTCCCGGTTATTGTTACTGTTGCCAAACCTCCCCGCACTACGTCGCCCCCCTCCCGTCTCATCTTGTTCGTCCCACCTGCCCCAAGTTGGTTAACGAAATTCTGACCATTCATGCAATACGGCCATTATAATTTTTATTTTATTTTGTATTGTCAGCCTATGCAGTTATCCTTTAAGGACGAAGTACCAATTTAAGCTTTAAATTGAAATTTAACACAGTACAGCACATGCTGTACTTTAGATATATGTAGATGATCCACTGTAAATAAGGGCAGCGTAACGAAATTATTGTTGCTCAAATTGATAGACACTTCGAATCAAAGGAGCGAGTAAGCCGTAAGGGCAGGTTGTCAAGGATTGTTCTTTGGGGTAATGCTCCCATGGGATGGGGGAGGTGCCTAGTTCCGTGTCCTTGTTTTTAGCGCAGGGTAAACAAGACACAACTTACGGATTTCAAATCTTGCCGAAGCGTACTATATAAAAATAAGTTATGTCTTGGTTAAGATTGTGGAGCTAGTGAATCTTTCATAATTATACTTTACTGTTGTTTTGTAAATATACGTCCGAACTGATCAAGTCAACGCTTGAAAAATTTGGTGATACGTAAGTGATAAAAATTTTATTGGTTGTTTTAACAAATAAAGGCAAAGAGAGACATCAGACAATTGTCATCAAATTTATTTACCAATGCGGTCGAGGATATTTAAAGGGGATATTTTGAAGTTGTGGAGGCTAAATGACATTGGAAAAACACTCGATGGTATGTAGTCGTAGTTCTTGGATGTTTATTATTTTTTTCTGGTAATGTGTGGGTTTTCATTGAGGGCGTCGTTTGTCCTGGGAAAAATTACTCCTGATTGTGAAGCGATAAGTACGCAACCTTGAATAGGAAGACAGCTAACGGCTGGTCCTGGCTATTAACACTCGCAAAGCTACTGGCCCTTTGTTATAGTGTTGTTTGTTTTTAGTTCATTAATTACGCCCAATTTATTGTTGTGTAAGGGATAATTAATTTCCGTAATTTCATTTATTTTTAGAACAGCAATATTATTTAGAAGGCCTATGCGATTTTCAGTATAATGTTTTATTAACACGTTCAGATTTCTCAGTACATATTTAGCAAAAAATAATAAGCCCATCACCTTAAACTCAAATATGCAAATTTTGATAACATTTTGTGGGGTACTGACGTACTGTCACCATCCAACACCAAATAGCTGTCTCGTTAACACATCACAGTCTGGCTTTTAAGGCGGCAGCTGCACACGGGCACTTTCCTCCAAACATATTGCCCGTTTTGCTGGCCGTTGGCCTGAAGGCCCAGCAACCCCCAGGATTTCTGCTGTTGGGAGAAATAGACAACGGGGGGGATCTTTGTTGGCCGAATTAGTTGTCAAATGAGCTTCATATAATTTCAGGTAAAATTTTAAATAAATTATGAAGCAATAATAATTTAAAATATAACAAACGGTGACATTTATCTATTTATTTGTTACTTTAAAACTTCTTTAGTATTAAATCATTATTCAGGGTCTTATTTGACCAGCCAGCGGCCGCCACTTTAAAAAGAAACTTAACGACGCATCCAGTGTCTTTTTTTAGCTTTTGCAGACGCCTCACTTGCTTCAGCAATTGAAGAACTGTAGCACAAACCTGCAAAGCCTGTAATAACGGGATCCTCGTCTCGAGTAGATTTAGATTGCCCCTGAAGGGGCTAGTTTATTGGGCACCCCCTTACATCCTGTGTAAGGTGAAGCGCAGAAGCGTTTACAGCGCCCATCTGGGAAGCATGTGGAGTTCATGCTTACCTTTATGACTCATGCATTAAGGGCGTAAAAGCCTCAAGGGTCATAGGTTTTGTTAGCAAGTTACATAAAGTGACAGAATGATGAGTGTGTGGGGGGAAAATTCCCAGTACAATTTATCTGTTTATGGCAAAGCGTGGCAGGTCCCTAATAATGTCAAGTGCCAGGCCATAGGCATTGACAATATTGAGGGACATACCTTTTAGTGTGATTGTGATGGCGTGTACGTCGGTAGTGTCGGCTTCAAGGGGGACGTCGAGAGGTTGGTAGGGGACGTCCTTCTTGGCGTAGATACGTAGCCCACTAGCATGTCTGCATGGTGGTCAATTGATGTGGAGAACTGGAGTGGATGGGCCCCAGGTGCCAGTATGCCGGTGGGGGACGGGGAGCCGGGGGTGGTGTCCTCGGGTCCATGAGCGCACTGTGGGTGGACAGGGGCAGCCGGGCATGGGGCAGGCTCGGTAGCGTGGACGCCAGCAGTGGTGCCAGGCCGTGGTGGAGTAGGCCGTGAGCATGAGGGGCACACAGGGGGCTACCAGGTTGTGTCAGACCAGAAGAAGGGGGTGACTAGGTAGCAGCTGGAGGCAGGGGTAGTCTGTGTAGGTTGGAGATGGCGGTACAGAGTGTATGAAAGAGTCTTTCAATACAGTTGGTAAATTCGTGTAAGAGGGATATGATCTGTGTCGTGTCACCGGAGGGGGGTTGTGGGGGGGCACCGGTGGGAGCACTGGGCCTGACAGCGTCAGAGTAGAGACAAAGAGGAGACCTAGTGGTAGTTGAGTTAGGAGACGGCCGGGACTGCTGTGTTGCAGCCATGTGAGGCCAGGCAGGGGCAGGTGTTGTTGAAGAAGGCGTTGCTGGAGACAGAGGGGATGCAGAGGGATGTGGCTCTGTAGGCTGAGGGAGAGGTTGAGGTTGACGCAGCCTTCGGGGAGACACCTTGTTGTTGTGTTGGGAAGGCGCACCAACAAAACGCCCCAGTGCGATGCAAAACTTCTCTTTGTTTTGCTGGCCGGACCGTGTTTGCCAAACATGTTTGGAGGAAAGTACCCAGTGTGCTGACGACTATAGAGAGAAAATCTTGTTTGGCGAATTTATTCACATTTCTAGAAACAGAAACAATACAATGCTATATGCGGCTGATTAATTGGCATGCGTTTAGAACGTTACAGAATGCGGTATTGCGGTAAGGCATGAAGGCTGTTGGTGGTATTGCCCTGACTTCATAGTCAAGGTGAAAGAGGCTATTGCAAGCCATAGGGGAACGAGTTTCCTAGGGACGAAAATAGATGAAGCTGGATCCTTGCTGGTTGCCAAACTAGAACAAGTTGGGAAGGAGATCCTTGCTAAGACTGAGGATGTACCCAGTAGAATGGAGGTGGTAGTGAAGAGGAGTTATGCTCAGGCCTTATCAGGGCCACGGAAGGTGGCGGAGAGTAATGCAGGATCCAAACAAGTTCTACAGGAACTAGGGACTCTGAAGAAGTGTGTCGAAGAGATGGCAACTAGCAGACCTACTGTTAGGGGAGGGGAGGAACAACGGGAACGTTTCGAGCGCAGGAACAACGTAATAGTTTATGGAGCCCCTGAGAGCCAGTCGGAGGAAGCTGAGAGTAGGAAAACACACGATAAATTATAGTTTGAGAATATTTGTACAGAGGTTCTGAATATGCCATCCCCCCCCCCCCCTCAGGATGTGAGGAGGCTGGGACAAAAGCAGGAGGACAAGCCTCGCCCCCTCAGGATCACACAAGTGAGTGAGGAGAAGAAATGGGAAGTTATTTGATAGGCAAAAAACTTAGCAAGGAGCGAGGCATTTCGGAATGTTTTCATTCACCCAGATTGCATGGTAATGCAGAGGGAACAGCACAGGAAGCTCCTGCAGGGCTTGAAGCAGAGGAGGGAGGAATGGGGACGGGTGTACATGGGTTATATCCAGGGGGAGGGTAGTGGAAGCAAGAACTCCAACACAGAGCCAGGGGGCAGGGGTACACCCTCCACCAGCTCTACCTCCCACCCAGGAGGAGGCGAGCACTGTGTATACAATGACATTTCTAACCACACCCTGCAAAATACAGAGTATTTAGCAAATGCTGCAGCTGTTGAGAATGGACGGGGGCCGGGGTTACTACCAAAAGCAGAGACGTTACAGAAAACAAATTCCTGCTTGAATATCATGTACAGTACCCTAATAATGACACGTTCCTTGATAAAAAGAGAGGGGTTTGAAACACTACCGAAGGTACACCAACCCGATATAGTAGGAGTTGTAGAACTGTTGTACAACAACAGGAGAATCGACCCAGAGGAATGTGAGTTCAGTATCGACGGATATGACTTATTTACAAACCTTTCTCAAGAAACTTTCAAGAGGGGTGTGGTTATCAATGCTAACCAAGACCTTAGAATCAGCCAGGTGAAGGTACAGGGAGAGGATGTTTTTGAAGAATTCAAATGGTGTAAAATTAAATTATTGTTGGGTGTATCTACAGATCCCCAAACTGTGGCTTACCAAACCAAAGGAACTTAAGAACCTTAATAGACAAGGTAGCGAGGTCAACCCTAGCCACCTCCTTATCATGGGGGACTTTAACTATGGCGACATCGACTGGAGAAATGAGTTCACGTCAAATGACTTAAATAGCCCCGCTACTCTTTTTGTAGAAACTATGAGAGATAATTTTCTGTTCCAACAATTAAAAAGGCGAGTAGGAGTAACAGACCTTAGGCTTAAAGATGGTAGTTACGCAGATTCTGACCAGGACAAAGCTGAGGCATTGAACAGCTTCTTTTCCTCAGTGTTCACAAGAGAGGATACGATTAATCTTCCTGCTTTTGAGGACAGACGGTGCGACACAGCACTGACCCACATTATGTTCACAGAAGAGGTTATAAGAAATAGACTGTCAAAGCTAAAGGTTAATAAGAGTCCCGACCCTGACAAGGTCAATCCCAGAGTGCTAAGAGACTTGTGCTATGAGCTTGCTGAGCCCCTGAAGATCCTGTTCTGTAAATGCCTGAATGAGCAAAAGGTCCCCAGTGATTGGAAAATAGCTTATGTGAGTCCTATCTTCAAGAAAGGCAATCATCACTCCATGAATAACTATAGACTGGTGAGCCTAACCAGCATAGTATGTAAAGTACTTGAGAGCATTATAATAGATGCCATGATGGAACATCTACTATGAAACAACCTTGTAAAGGATTACCAACATAGTTTTATGCCGGGGCGCTCCTGCTTAACACAATTACTCAAGGTTCTGGATATTTGGACCCAAATTCTGGAACAGCGTGGTAATATCAACAATATTTACCTGATTTTGCCAAGGCTTTTGACAGTGTATCCCATGAAAGGCTGAAAATTAAACTGGAAAGGTACAGGATTCGGAGAAATGTCTTAGCGTGGAACGGAGACTTTCTCCATGACCGCAAGCAGTGTGTGGTGATTAATGGCACGAAATCATTATGTGTACCCGTCACAAGCGGGATATTACAGGGCAGTGTATTGGCCCCCCGTTGTTGTTTGTTTGCTTCATAAATGACATGCCTGACGCTGTACATTCCTCCATACAAATGTTTGCGGACGACATCGAGTTATTTCAGGAAATTAAGAACCAAGACTGTGAGGAGCTGCAGAAGGACCTCTGAGAGCTTCAAGAATGGTCGAAGAAATGGCTGCTAAGATTCAGTGTCACGGAGTGTAAAAAGCTGTACTTGGGACATACCAACGGTAAGTAGACATATATGTCAGAACAGGACGAAGAAACTGCATTAATTGAGACTGAATGTGAAAAGGACATAGGTGTGTACGTTGACATTGCGAGAAGGTAAATCAGGCAACTAAATTAGTAGGTCTTATAAGGTCTTTCAGATATCTAGACGGTCCGTCCTTCTTAACGATCTTCAAGAGTGAAGTGCACCCCCGTGTGGAGTACTGTCACCCCGTCTGGTCCTTGAGATATGCTAGGGACTGTCAGTTGATTGAAAATGTCCAAAGGAGGGCCACCAGACCAGTGCCTGCACTATGGCACCTCAGCTATACCCTGAGAGATTAGAGCACCTGAAATTGCCTAGCTTATACTACAGACGAGCAAGGGGAGACCTAATTGAGGTGTATAAACATCTCAAAGGGCACTACTCATTCGAGTGCCCTTACCTGGAGCTGGCGGACGCTCGCCCCACAAGGGGTCGCAGCTCAAGGTTGAAGAAGCAGCAAGCCCAGAAAACTGTGAGGGGTAACTTTTTGGAGTGAGAGTTGTGAACATTTGGAACAATCTGCCAGAGAGTGTTGTGACAGCACCGAGTGTCAGCTCCTTCAAGGCCAGTACTTGCCAACATAGATGTGATTGATCGCCCAAGCGGCTAGCGAGCCATTCAGTGGTAAAGATGAAAGTACTTAGTCAAAGCATAACAGGTATCAGATAATCAGAGTGGCCATAAATGGAGCAGAATCAGATTGAAATCAGGTTCTTTGTTGAAGAACAAGTTTCCATCCAATAATTCATATTTTTTGATATAATGAGTAATGTACATGATGACAAAATATAATACTATAAATAAAATTTGTGAACTACAAAAGACGGTTATTATTCGGTTTAGTACATCTTCAAATTGCATAGAAGCACTTACTTTTAGGCAATTTCTACCTCATATATACATTCCTCAACCCTTGAAGCCTCTTTGAAACGTTTCTTTCAAAAAAATCGCACAAGTGAGGAATGCCTAAGAAATTATATCAATAAATCTCCACCCTACCCCGCTGGGGTTAGGGTTCCCCGCAGGGGTTAGGTGAGGTTAGGTTAAGGAAGGTTTATTTCCTAAAAATTAGGAGTCTAGATGTTTGGTTTCTGATGTATATGGATGTATTTTGTTCAGATTTCACATTTGTTTTTGATCAAGGATGACTTGCATGTTGTTTTCAAAAGCGACGCATTTCCCATGGAAACGAAGGTCAGATCTGAACAAAACACATCAAAATAATCAGAAATCAAACATCTCGTGAAAATTTTGAGGGTTTGCTAAAACATATAATGTCCCAAAAGATTTAAAAGATGGTAAATCAAGGCATTACATCAGTGCCAATTTTTTTCATGATGGTCGTAGGACGTATTTGCAAGGGAATACAATTACGCCCATTTTATTAAACAATATTTTCCCTTGAAGAGGGTCCTCGTGTCTAAAACTAAATTTTTAAATGCAAAGGACCTTTTACAGCAGCGCACGAAGGAGTATGGTGGCGGGAAAACGAACTAATATTACTGAAATTTGAAGAGGTAGCTAGTAGCTGCTTTTCGTCACACTCTTCATAATTATTTTGTTAGTTTTATTGAATATTTAAAGTCAATACGAGTAATGTACAAAGAAACACGAATTGGTAATTTTATAAATCTATTTACTTTTTATCTTTTTACTTTATTGGTTTTACGGCCCATATTATGACATTTGCAAAAGCTGTTTCCTGTCATTGGCAAATGCAAGCTGCTGGAGTCATCTAATCTAACTAATGCTGGTACTAATCAAGTAAGCACATTTCAAGTAATTTATTAAACTTTTTAGCAGTTTTATAAGTGAGTTTTTGTCTGGAAAGTATAAACTGGCAAGATTCTTGCCAAGAAATATTAAAATGGATAAAGTCAAATTTCACTGGGAGAAAATCGTCACCAAACTTTACGCGGCATAGATTAATAAAGTAAGTATATTAAGTTACTTAGTGCAACTTTTTAGCAGTTTTTTAAGTGAGTTTCTGTCTGGAAAATGTACTGTAAACAGGGGAGGTTTATGCCTAAAAATATTAAAATGGGTAGAGGCAATTTCACTGGGAGGGCATTGTTACAAGGATGGTAACATTACATACAAAAATACCTTTGGTACAGTGGATCATGATATATTATGTGAAATACTGCAGGCTCTAATTTTTCATCACCAATTACAGTATTTCGTTTTGGTAAACTTCCATTTAGCTGAATTAGGTGCATAATAAAAGAAGATCACTGGGAGATGGAGTTTGATTATTTAATGATAATGTGACAAGCATATATGAAACAGTTTGTTGGCTAATATAGAGGACTTCATAGCAGCTTCCCCGTCTCAGTAATAATAAGTTCGCCCACGGCATGTGATGTTATGCTAGGTTAGATTAACTTATCTAACTTATAAATAATTTTATAAACATTTGCCATAAATACGACCGTCTCACTATAAAACATATTGAAATTGCGGATTTTAGAAATTTGTTTTCTCTGAAAAATCACAATTTTTAACCAATAACAATATAATAAGGCCATATCAGCACTTAAAAGCCATTTTCTATTAGTATATTATGCATTACTGTACATTAGTTATATTTGAAAATGACACTGGAAACTTTAGAAAATTTTTATTTCCCCTGTGTTTGTAATTAACAGGCTTTCTACAAGTATTTTTATTTTGTAAAATCTTTTCCTCCCCAGTCAAATGGATTAATAAATCGTGTTCTCTCTGCAATATAGGACTTGCCCTTGATGATTGGAAGGAAAAAATTCCATGATGAGAGTGCAGTACATTTACTCTTAATTTTAGTGCCAACGGAAGTAAACAAACACACACACACGAGTAAGACAACCCATAATGCATCAGCAAAGTGGACAGTATTACCAGACCTACCCTACTTAGTCCCATACGAGGGGAAAGAGGTTCGAGCAATTGAAAATACCGCTTGAAAGAACAATCCCATCAAGAAGACTCTTCGTCAGAGAGGGAAGATGTTGTTTAATAATACGGGCATTAAAGTTTACCTAACGAGGTTAAAATTTGCCTAATGAGTAAAAAATAAAAAATAAATAAAAAAAATTGCTTTAATGTACAATCACAAGTAATTGTTGCAATTCTTTATTTTAATTAGATTCAAGTTCTACAATCCTGTAACTGTTATACTGTAATGAACTTCTTTCTACAGAACTGAACTTGTCCCACAATAAGATGTCTAAGTTGCCCGAGGAACTGGCAGACTGTGTTGAGCTGCAGCGTCTTGACCTTAGCCATAACTCCTATGTCAACCTTCCCAGTGTTATCTTCCGACTGCCAAAGATCAAGACCATTCTTGCCAACAACAATTATATTATGGGTAAGACCAAACACAATTCTTTGTTATTTCTTACGTGATGGAGAGAAAGTTCATTGGAAGGTTTATTTTTATGTGGAATACTATTACAGTACAGTACAGTATATGAATATTCAGAAGTAAGGTCATCTAAAATTACACTAACCATGATACTGTACTGCATATGGTTGTCACTGCCATAAATATAATTGTTTTGTTACGCTCAATTGTTCAGTGTACAGTACAAAATATAAACATTTTAAATATTTTTCAAAAGGTTTGAAGTTCATTTTTGCTCACACCATTTCTTCCATACAGACATTGAAGTGGAGGAAGTGCAGCGAGCCAAAACTTTGGAAGACTTTGATATTTGTGAAAACCCCCTCACAGCAAAGAGTCATGATGGCTTGAGAGCAGTGACCAACCTGAGGGTTACACTTACACCAAGGGAGATGGAGGACTGGGAAGATCTTACTATCTGAATCAACTGTACAACAATGATATCCTTACAATAACCTCAGCTCTTTTTAACCTGAGACCATCATCTCTGTTGATTCTTAGATTTCATTGCTTTGGATTTGAGAATGTTGCCTGTGAAGTGTTAAACATTTTGTAATGATGAATATTACAAGCTGTTGTATCACCATAAAAGGGGCTCACAACTTTGTCATTGTGATCAAAGACTTGTGTCAAAGGATCATAGTTCTGTTACTAGTGATTATTAATTTGTCTTAGATTCCATGTCTATAGACAGATTATAAAGTGAAGGAGATGTACTTACAACCAAATAGTGAAGATGATAATATGTATAGGCATAACAGATTGGAAAAACAATAATTTTTTTTTAAGTACAGTACAGTACAGTAGTAATACAGTACGTATACTTATATATATATATATATATATATATATATATATATATATATATATATATATATATATATATATATATATATATATATATATATATATATATATATATATATATATATATATATATATATATATATATATATATATATATATATATATATATATATATATATATATATATATATATATATACTGTATATATATATAATTGCAGTACTGTACTGTTATTGGAATTACTGTACAACCATATTACCTGTCCAAGCATATTAAGTGATATTGAACTTCTCAAAATATTTGTTAAGTCTGGTTGTTTCTTTATTCAGTTTTTTTGACAAGGGAGCTAAGAGTGTTATACCTTGTCATATGTATTGACTTGAGATGGCCCATTGTGTTACAATATGTTAGACTGTTGTATTAACACAATATGTATTTGAAATTATATCCAATGCAAATTTGTTAGATTTATAAAAAAAAAATTATTGGTAACAGTATGCTTGAAACAAGGTGAAAATATCCATTAATGCCATAATCATTTGTGATTCAGGCACAGTAGGAAACATCTTATTCAAGGGTTTTCCTGTAAAACATTTTGACTCAAGTCACCCCATGTCTTCATTTTTTATTCCATTGTGTTTATCTGAGACAAGTATAAGCATAGTCAGCTGGGATGATGGGAAATATGGCTGTTTTATATGTTTTTTGAGAGTACCAAGCCAGGACTACAAACAGATGTTTAATGTTTCCAAGATTTTAGGACTCGTTTGACTTAGAGTAATTTAATTAACTCAATGAAGGGTTAAAGCTGAACAAAAGATGGATTTATTAAGATAGTAAATATCGTAAACAGAAGTCTGTACAACATGAAGCAACTGGTTTGAACAATGGCTTGAATTTATCTTTGATATTTTTATAAATAATATGCAAGAGCGTGAATAAATGTTTTTTGCCGGTGTAATATTGTGCATATGGCAGGCAATGTCTTTCACATTAACTCTAGAACTAATACAGTATCTAGTCAGAGTTTTAGGATGTATATACAGTATTGTATTATATACAGTATATATATATATATATATATATATATATATATATATATATATATATATATATATATATATATATATATATATATATATATATATATATATATATATATATAAACAAAGATACTCAAATTATTCAAATGGTGGTGGGCTGCAATTTTTTTTTATTTTATATACAGTGTATACCTGTACAAGGTACTGTATATATGGAAGTGCATACAGTAGTTTCTGAATGTACTGTGTGCAGTCATTTATTAAATGGTTAAGAAAATATTAATTTGGAAAATATGCAGTATATAAAACAAAATTTGCCTGACAATAAACAGAAATATTTGATTTGCTATACTGTACTGCATTGGACACCATTGTCATCTGATGTAGGGTTAAAACACTGTTGCATTCCGTGAGGCCTGTAGAATGGTTTCTATGAACTTGACTTTTATATGCTTTCCAAATACTATTCTTTAGACTATGTTATTGGTATACTGTAAGTTGAACATTGGTTAATTTTATTCATGGTTTGAGGGAGATAACTATACAGTTACAAGTCTTATTATTAGGACTTCTTATTTGTCTTCAAACTTGGTGAGAACAATCATCACCCTCACTTGAAATTTTTTCTGTTTTACTCTGAGAATGAATATCCTTATGAATAATGTTGTTAATAACATGTTCTTTCCAAAAAAATTACCTGCCTACCAATAATACACAGAATCCAGTTCATAGAACATGTGAAAATATTTAACTAAATGTCATTGAATTAATTTTTTTTAAATGTGTAGCAAATCACAAACTGGGGAGGAATTTTGTTTCACAATTCTTTATACATAATGTAATGCCTACTAGTGTTCGTGAATACTGTACTTTATAAAAGTATTTAATTTTTCAGTGTTTACTGTGTACGGTGTATTAAATTTTATTAATGGCATTACACACAAAAGTTTTATTATCAAATGCACTCTTATTCAATGCAGATATTGTACTGTATATAGATTTGATTAAGACCCATATGCTGTACTGCAACCTGTTTGGATTATTGGCAAAATCTTTACAGAAGCAGCTTGTATCTGAAGACATTTTGAATTTTGACTGGAGTATTTGAATAGAGACCATATAACTATAAACCAAGACTTACAGGTATTATATTTGTGGGAATGAGTTACGACACATGAAAAGGATGTGTTCACCCTGTGTTATGACAGGAAAGAGATTTGCAAGTGAAAAATATGAGTAAAGGTAATATGAAATGATGTTAATTAGAAGCAAGACTTTGGGATACTAACAATATTGATAAGACCATATAGAGCTACATCTCTTGTGAAACCCATTCTCAATCTGCTGTGTCACCTAGGTACAGAGTTGGTCATAACAGTAGCTTGTTTTGATACTGTAATGTTATAATTTTCACAACTGATAGGCTTCAGTTCCCTGCCGTTTCAGTTGCTTACTGTTGATGTTGAGTATTTGGAAAGTGAAAACCAGTTGACACTAACCTGTTTTGATGAGTGCATTTTCAACTTTTTTTTTTTTATGTAATTCATACACTGCTTCAAATAGATTTATATAAAAAAAGAGATACAATTTGTTTATTTTATTTTGGGGAAACAAACAATATGATGATTTGCCTTGGCCAGCAGTCATTATATGATGATAGGTGTGTTTTATACACACACACACACACATATTTATATATATATATATATATATATATATATATATATATATATATATATATATATATATATATATATATATATATATATATATATATATATATATATATATATATATATATATATATATATATATATATATATATATATATATATATATACACACATTGTATATATACACACACACATATATATATATATATATATATATATATATATATATATATATATATATATATATATATATATATATATATATATATATATATATATATATATATATATATATATATATATATACACACAGGCATATTAGTAGTTTATGTTGACCATATTCTTCTGGCTTAATATTAGACTGTACATGTAGTTTGATTTTTTTATACGCAACCTTATAAATATACAGATAATGATAATGTCGCCTGACTTTCATTTGAGAATTGCCTATTAAAAAAATTCCTTTGTAACTTTCCAGTCATATCTGAAATGTATTAGGCTTTTGTGAGGAATCCTTTTTACCTATAAAGACTCTACCTTGTCTGTTACTTAAACCTGGGAAATTTAAATAAAGAACCTACTCATGATATAGGAACTTGAGCAAAATATCCACAAAATAGTCAGCATAAAAGTTGACTGCATAAACTCATCTTCTTATCTAATCTTCAGTGCATGAGCTTGGGTTAGGCCAAGAATGACATGTGGAGAAGTTGTTGGAACTTCGAAATGACCTCAAGGATAAGAACCTGACAAGACAGGCTGCAAGATACTGTGCAGCATGGGGAGCTCTCATCACATATCACAGGTAATCCAGGCAAGTGTAGAAAATGGCTATAAAAAGGTGATAATGATGTATTCAATCATATGAAGGCTGTGATTTATACAGTAGAACCCCAGTTATCCAGCACCTATGAGGATTGAGAGGCAGAGTTTAAAAGTAACTAAATAAATTTACTTGAGTACTGTACTCAAGTAACATTTTGACTTTAATTCTCTTCGCCACTGATTGGATCGTTAGCCGCTTGGGCGGTTGGTCATGTCTGTTATGCACTGGCTCCTGAATGTATCTGAACCTGCTCCAATGTTGGCCAAGTCTGGTCTTGAAAGAGATAACTCTCGGTGCTGTCACAACGCTCTCCTGCAGATTGTTCCAATACTGTAGTTCACAATTCTTACTCTGAAAAAAATTTGCCCTCGGTTTTCTGGAGTTGAGGCTTCTTCAACCTTGAGCTGTGACCCCTTGTGGGGAGGACATCTGCCAGCTCCAGGTATGTACATTCGGCCGAGTAGTGCCCCCTGAGATGTTTACACACTTCGATTAGGTCACCCATCTGTAGTATAAGCTAGGTAGTTGCAGCTGCTTCTCTACAACATTTGAGAAAAATTCTAAAATTGCATCGTGTTCTGTCGTGTCGGCCCCATGTATTATGACATTGTCAGCAATGCAGACAACTCCCTTCAAACCTGCTAGTGCCTCAAGTAACTGCTTCTGAAAAATTTCTGAGGATATATTCAGCCCAAAAGGTAGGTGAAGCCACCTAAATCTACCATGACGTGTTTGGAATGTGGTTAAGTCTCACATGCCGATAGCCAGATGCCAAGTTGACTTTTGAGAATACTTTAGACTGGCCCAATTTATGAAGGGTGTCCTCAAGAATAGGAAGTGCATTCAGGTAGTGTTCTTGTGAAGGTCCTTATTCAGCTCTCTTGGGTCTATGCAAACTCTGACTTTCCCATCCTTTTTGGGACTCACGACAAATTGACACACCAAAGGGGTTGGTTCATCTACAGGTACAATTACACCCAGCTTGACTTGTCTCTCTTGTTCTGCCTTTAGTTAAGGTTTCATGAATATTGGCAAGCGAATGTCAGGCATAATTACAGGTTTAATATTTGGATCAACTTTGAGGGACTGTACACCATGGCGAGTTCCTAGAGAGCCCTTTATTACATCCAAATACTCATCTTCTAGTTTGATATTGTACACTCTCTCAAAGTTGCCCTCCTTTACTTCCACCAGTCCCATCTGTTGACAATCATTCTTTCCTAAAAGTTGTGTAAGATTATCTTTAAAGACAATGACATCAATAGGACATTTCTGACCAGTTACAGGGTTGTACAAATTCCTAATGCATATACCAACTGGAACCTGACTGCCTTGGTTCCAGGTCTTAAGGACTCTATTTGTAGGTTTGACATGTATGGCAAAACTGAGGGGTAGAGTATTCCCAGTAGAACCAGTGTCAATCTGAAAGAATCTTTACCTACTTGTGGGCCCCAGGCCAAACTCATCAGTGGGCCCCCAAATTTATAGAAATGTTTGCATGTTTCAATAATCAATATATATATATATATATATATATATATATATATATATATATATATATATATATATATATATATATATATATATATATATATATATATATATATATATATATATATATATATATATATATATATATATATATATATATATATATATATATATATATATATATATATATATATATATATTATATATATATATATATATATACTGTATATATATATATATATATATATATATATATATATATATATATATATATATATATATATATACTGTATATATATATATATATATATATATATATATATATATATATATATATATATATATATATATATATATATATATATATATATATATATATATATATATATATATATATGCAAGTAAATCACTGTGGGGTCTTGTCTAGGTATGTGCACAGTAACCACAAGGAAAGAAGAAAACACGAAGTTCCCAAGCGCTTTCGTGTAATTCACATCTTCAGGGGTGAGTACAGACTAGAAAGAGTAATACAAATCAAGGTGTATATATACAGAGGAGGGTGAGACCAGGTCCACAATGGTCAGGTATTAGGTAATGACCCTACTAATCTTTAAATAGCACACAACGGTTGGTGGTCAGGTCAGATGCTCAAGTGACCCGGCCTTCTCACCTGATCACAAATCTTCTTAATTACAAAATTGTCCAGCTTGTACATGCCGTTACTCAAATTCATGTTGAATGGCCGGTATGTTTAATAGACAGATTCTGTGATGTTCCTACTATCAATTAGATTACATGGTAATATTGAGGAGAGCATTATCTGATCAATGCAGTAGCATCACCAAATGAGCTCTCTCTAGTCTGTACTCACCCCTGAAGATATGAATTACACGAAAGCGCTTGGGAACTTCGTGTTTTCTTCTTTTCTTGTGGTTATCAGCATATATATATATATATGTGAAACCTCAGCTTTCTGTGATCCAATTGAACCCATAGAGGCCAGCGTAAAAATGTGACATAAAGTGAACAACAGAACATATGGGATTAATTGAAATAGAGACCGGGCCGACCCCCAAACTCCACTTTTTCCGACACAATACCTACGTTGTAGTAAAAATAACTTCTTAATTTATGATGGTATGCACACACAATTAATAATTAAGAGAAATATCAATAATATTAGGTTTTTTAACACTTACATTAGTAGAAAAGATGGCTGCACAGATGGGGGGTTGGTTCCGAGGCAGAGGGCAGATTATTGGCCCTCACCTGTATCACTTGTATCAATTGTATCACTATCCACCACAGAGGCTTGCAGGGCCTCTTTGTCAAACCCCTCAAAGTCCATATAAGTCCATATCCTCACTATCACTGACTGGGGCCTGCTGTGGTGGGTGGCGGGTGAAGAACTCGGTAATGTTTTGATGCCTGGGCGACCTTGTGCGCACCTTGCCCGAGCCGCTCTCCGCGTAAAATGTTCATGTACCGCGTAAAGTGAGCATTCCGGATCTGGCAGGGTACCCGTAAACGTGGAAACGGTGACTAGTAACCGGGCGCTGCCACAGACAAGCTCACACCTCAACACATGGGAAAACGTATTGTACGATGGTACTCCATCTCACAATCTCACAATATGATATACAGTACAGTATATATAATTATCAATTTGGTAATAATATGAGAACAGAAGCCACAGCTGGTCTGCCCGAAAAGACTTCCCAGTTCCCTCCTGCTGCGTAACAACATAATTGGTTATCCCTTGTGTAACGAGGATGGCCGGCCCAAGGGCCACCGAGGAGTGAATTTGTTTAAGGTGAAGAAGCTGTCGCCAACACAACAACCACACCCTGAGTTAACGAGTTATATCAACTTGTATGACCCAGTAACAAGGAATAGTCCGAGAAGACCGGACAACTCGCCAACTGCACTGGTTAACCAGTACCCCGGAACACGATCCGCAAATCGATTAATATCCAGGTTCCCAATTACTTCTGGGTAGACAGAGGCAAATGGGTAAAGAAAGTTGCCCATAGTTTCATCCAGCCCGGGGATCGAACCAGGGTCCGCTCACATGCTGACCATTACACCACAGAGTCACAGACCGCCATTGTGTAACAACATGGCGCCCGGTTGTCATAGGTTGTCATACATAGCGCCATGTTGCTACTCAGGTGATGTAAAAGTTTGAGCTCGTACTGTAGAGGATTTTTTTTTTTTTTTTTTTTAAGGAGATTAGCCCACCCGGGCACAGGTCACTGACCCACATCGGGGCCTGGGGGGCGAAAATTTAATAATAATAATAATAATAATAATAATAATAATAATAATAATAATAATAATAATAATAATAATAATAATAATAATACAGTAATTCATAGTAAATAAAATTTATAATAAAAAGTAAAATAAAATAATAACAATAACAACACTGTAATAATGATAATAAAAAATCATTAGTGAGAAACACTATAAGTACAGTATGATGTGTTGTCAATCGTACGAGAAACAATTGAGACCCTGCAATTGTGTGTAAATGAGGCAGAAAGTCAGATCAGCAACCTTGGACTTGGCCACAATATTCGTGATGCCATATGGCAGCAGGGTCTACCATTAGACAATACATTATGCTTCCAATATCTTCCCAGGCGGTAGTACCTTCCTGTTTGGTAGCTGCCTACTACCTTCTACCTATGATGATGTTTATTCAGTAAAATTGTCACACATGTTTACAATTGGATAAGCATGTTTATAAACTATGTAAGAGAGAGCCCGAGAAGATTTCCCACCAGCTGAGTAATAGCATGGCGCCCGGTTGGCCTGTAGTGGATTCCATCCCCTACAAACGCCGTTTGTCGCTGAGTTGCCGACCCTCTTCGAATTCCCCAGCCTGCGCCTCCAGCGCTGCCTGACGTAGCGGGGGTCAACTATCAATCCACGCCTACCCCTGCCTTATAAGACCTCACCCCACTGTGACCACGCTCTTTCTACCTATGGCCACCAGCAAGCAACACCTCCTCCTCCTCTGTTCCAGCCTGGCGGCTCCCGCTCCCGCCGGCGACCATGGCGTCCCTCAAGCTGCGTGCCCTCCTCTGGGGCACCCTTGTAGGGTTATGAGATATTGGTTCACACTCAGGATGGGATGGAGAAAGGAAACTCACGATGTGCTCACTGTATACATATTGTATTGGATGTACAATGCAGCTTGTTGCTGGGTAGGCAGCATGGTAACAAGCGTTGAGTAGAGAGAGCTGGTTGGTGAGGGTGTCCAGAGGAGAGCACGCAGCTTGAGGGACGCCGAAGTCACCGGCAGGAGCGGGAGCCGCCAGGCTGGCGCGGAGGAGGTGTTGCTTGCTGGTGGCACTGGGTAGAAAGAGGCTGGTCACAGCGGTGTCAGGTCTTATATGGCGGGGGTAGGCGTGGGTAGATAGTTGACCCCCGCTCCGTGGGCAGCGCTGGAGGCGTAGGCTGAGGAATTCGAGAAGGTTCGGTGCTTGTAGGGGAGGAATCCACTACACCCTCACCAACCAGCTCTCTACTCAACGCTTGTAACCATGCTGCCTACCCAGCACCAAGCTGCATTGTAAAATGTACATCCAATACAATATGTATACAGAGAGCACATTGTGAGTTTCCTTTCTCCAACCCATCCTGAGTGTGAACCAATATCTCATAACTCTACAGGCCGAACTCTCTCTTCTGCTCTGGGGTGAACCAGAGCCGTTGATAAAGAGTTCGGCCAAGCGGGCGCCATGTTGTTACTGAACTGAAGAAGTTTGCTCTCGTACTGTAGAGGATGATGATGATGTTGTTTATTCATAAAATTTGTCATGCATGTTTACATTTCAATAAGTATGTGTATTAACTATGTGTGAGACAGCCGAGAAGACTTTCCACCTACTGAGTAACAACAGGTGCTGGGTTAGCCGAACTCTATCAACGGCTCTGGGGTGAACTGCCAATTGGAGTGAGCCATACTCCTACTACAATAGAATCCTTAACTGTTATGTGGTGAAATTATAAATACAGCAATTGCCAACAGTGCGTAACAGAAACGCCATTATCGTCCATCCAAGCGGCTAACGAGCCGATTACTGATGAAATTGTATTTTTATTTATCATTCCACCACTTACATGAAGAGAGAGAGAAGCTATCTTCGAAAGCATACTTTTCTAGTTTTATCTTCTTTTTTAAAGAAAAATAGTGGGATACGGCGTTGGAATAGAAACAGGCCTCTGGATTTTGGGGAAAACACCCTAAATGGCCTAAAGTATTTTTTTAGATAAAATAGCTGAAGTCATCGACGATTAGAAGTGATGGCGTAGATTTAACGGTAGATTGGTGTGGGTGCCGTAGTCGTGGTGAGGTAGGGAGAGAGGGAGGGACATGTGGGAGGGAGGGAGGGCGGGTGGTGAGGGAGAGAGGTAAGCAGCACAGATCACCATAACAAACCGACCTCTACCGCCGCCCTGGGAGCTGCAGTTACTCAGGGTTGCGTCATCTCGGTAAGGAGACAGAAATTCAGTTAAAAGTTGCTATACTCAATATATACATTGGAGCAGCGTAAATGTAAGTAATACAGCAATACTGGGCTATTGGCAGTGGCATACTTTGTCGATCCAAACTAAGAATAGCATAAGAGACATTAAAAGCCTATATTCGTTGGTCATATATTTTACAAAAAACATCCACTCCACTTGCTTTAAATTGAAATATGTTTTTTGGCGATGACAGATACTGATAATTTGATACTTCAGTAAAGTTACCACGGTCTTAGTGAAATGTATGAGAGCTTAGTGTCACTAGGTCAATTGCTGAATGGCTGCAATAGTGGGACAACAAAAGCTACTTGATGAATAGATGATTTTGATTGTTGAGTACTTGTATAATGTATACAATGTCAGGACTATAGAACATAATCTCCCAAGAAAATGTAAAGAAATCTCAGCAAAGTTGGTCATGTTAATGTGGGTGAATCCAGAGAATGTTTACTTTTGCGTTTTGTTGAGCAGTGACAGTCTAGTGGGTCTTTTCATGTACACATTTTAATGGTGTGCTGATCATGGTAATGCTTAGAAAAAACAGTGAATAAGGTTGGGGCTTATTTGCCAGGTCGTTCGCTGACATGAAATAAAGGGTATAAAGTGATACAACTGTAGGTAATTATTTGTTTTAGCACAACCCTCGAATTTTTTCACGAGATGTTTGATTTCTGATGTGTTTTGGTCAGACCTGACCTTAGTTTCCATGGAAAATGTGTCGTTTTTTTAAGTAAAGATGCAAGTCATCCTTGATCAAAAACGGCTATTTTCCATCAAAAATAAGGTGAGATCTGAACAAAATACATCCAAATACATCAGAAGCTAAACATCTAGACCGCTAATTTTCACTAAATTAACCTACCTTAACCTAACCTCACCTAATTCCTGCGGGGAGCCCCAACCCCAGTGGGGTAGGGTGGAGATTTAATGATCTAACTTCTTAGGCATTCCTCACTTATGTGATATTTCTGAAAGAAACCTTTCAAAGAGGTTTCAAGGGTTGAGGAATTTTTGTATGAGTTATAAATTGCCTAAAGGTAAGTGTTTCTATACAATTTGAAGATGTGCTAACCCGAATAATAACCCTAGTGAAGGTCCGTGACAAGGAAATATTGGTAAATATTTAGTACTGTAGTTGCTACCACCTAAATGGCTTTTGCAAATGGTTTTTTATAGTAAATCATCATGTTAAATACAAATTTGACCTTCATTGCTGTTGGAAGTGACCCGTACTTTAGATATTGAAAAACAAAAATGGAAGGTAAAACAATGTAAAAAAAAAAACTAAAAAACCTAACCTAACATCACCTATCTAACCTAACCCCTAGTGTGTAAGAAACTTACCTTAAGTAAGAGATACAGGAGGATAGTGATGCGACTTGAATGGTGCCTTCGTCAGTGTCCGTCTCTTTTCACGGTACCATGCATGGTGATATACATGGTATTGAAACTGAATTACATCTGGACACTTTACAGATGAAACAAGAACACCTTGAGCCCAAAAAATGACAATGGCTGCTGCTTCATTGTTCAAAATGCACTGAATAATGCAGCAGCTAGCCAATGTACCGTACTCGTACATCCATTGCACATAAAAGCCATCTTTCAACTGGCCATGAATGCAGATTAGTGTACGAGTATTATGTCACATCAACACTCGCTGATTGACCAAATATTATAAAATAAAAGTTAAAATAACTTGAAAACTAAAAAATTTAGACGGAAAAGTCATAGAATGAATTATTTATATTTTTTCTCTATCTCCCCATATATGACTCATTATTCAGTTAAGTGGTGGCAACTACAAATTATTAATCAAAATATTATTTAGGATAATTTTGCTGTGCTGAACATGAATCTGCTATTCGTTTCTGTGCAAATGCATAGTTTTCTTGAAGCTGTGTGGAGAATAATGTAGAAACCTAACTTAACACAACTTAACAAGGAGGTATAAAGCCATAATCAACAAACACTTACATCGCTTTATCATTGTCAAGTCCAACATGGCATATTACATCCTCAAAGTCAAGAGGGCATGAATTGCACACCCTTCCATGAACGCATCACAATACAAACTGAGGCACCTGTCAGTATTGCAGCATATCGTGACATACGGAGAAATGGATGACACATCCCTCTTTACGCGTCACGGAATATATAAACACATAACAAGAGTTATACCAATTTGCACAAGAAATGGCAGTTACAGGTACTCCTCGACTTACGACCACCCGGACATACGATCGCCGCAGTTGTATAAAATATTTTTCAAATTACGAATTTTTGAGTCCCGACGTTAGTGATCGCGCTGTGTACTGACAAAATTCTCGTTTGTAATTCCCTTTAAAATGGCTGGCAAACGTAAAAGTGAGAGTTCTCGTCGTGCTGAGAAGAAAAAGAGACACCCATTTTAGCTTTTCTATGTATTATTTTTGCCTTTTCGACTTACGACCAATTTGACTTACGACCTGGTCGTCGGTCCCTAACCCCGTCGTAAGTCGAGGGCTGACTGTATTTCCATTTTCACTTTTTAAAAGAACGTTGTCCAACATACAGGTATAGTATTTTATTTTTCCAATTATAAGTTGAGGTGTTTGTGATTTGTTTCATATATATAACTTTCCTACATACAGTATAGGTAGTAGTTTTTTGTCTGGTCACAGACCTGTACTTGCCTCTGCTATTTGTCCAGCATATTTGCAAGTCAACAAATTCAATAATCTTGATTATCAGCCTCAACGAATCAGATTGAATGTTGGATAGATCGAAAAAGTATTTTAAGGTCTAACTTTATTAAGTAAAAGTTCACTGTATTTATTTGGTGTTATTACCTATATGTTGTTTTATGACAGAAGCTTCTCTAATAATTTTTGTTTTACTAATAAGAATGTAAATATGGTGAGTGGTAAGGAAAGATTCAGTTAAAAATTCACCCATGTAGTAGCCCATGAAGACACATGAATCCAAGTCTGACCTACCGTATAACCTAACAACTCCAGGGTTTTTGGTTAGGTCTGGATTAGCAATGTTAGGATAGCTTAGTCATGCGAGAGGTGACTGATGTATTTGTGTAGAGACTTAACACTTGTAGGGCACTTTTATTACTTATTACAGTATAGCTATATTCACAATATATTAAATGTTTTTTACACTACTTTATATATGCACACACACTTAGTATAAAACAGTGGATGGTGCACAAGAAGTTTACAGTATGTGAAACAAATAATGTATAATGAAAATTTCTTCCTTTCTTTGTTAGCAATGTACAGGTACTCCCCGACTTACGATGGGGTTAGGGACCGACATCCAGGACGTAAGTCGAAATGGTCGTAAGTCGGAAATGCTTAAATAACACATAGAAAATTGAAAATTTGGGTCTCCTTTTCTTCTCAGCACCACAAAACACCCACTTTTAAGCTTGCCAGCCATTTTAAAGTACTGACTTTGGGACTCAAAAATACATAATTTGACCACATTTTGGTACGACTGAGGCGGTCGTAAGTGTGGGTGGACGTAAGTCGAGTCGGTCGTAAGTCGGGGACTACCTGTATATATGAAATGACATGTATAGATACAATGAATAACGAGTACCCTCCTGAATATTTGCATCATGAATTAAAATTGATATTATCTTTTTGAACAAGTTATGCCTTTTTATTCTAAGAATATAGTATTTTTAAATTTATTCTTCAGTCCTTATAATTTTCTTAATACTGTACAATATATTTATCGCATGTACACTGTACAGTATTATTTTCCTTAAGTTTTGTGTGCATACTGAAATTACATTTTAAATTTCCTTGGTCTTTAATACTGCAGGCATCATGCTGTGGACGGTGGAGCTGGAAGGTGGCCCACAGCGTGTTAATCATGCTGCTGTCCCAGTGGGTGAAAAAATTTACTCCTTTGGGGGTTACTGTACAGGTGAAAACTACCGAACTATACGAAATATGGATGTACACATCTTAGACACAGGTAAATGACAACTCTCTTCTCCCAGAAAGAATACAGGCATCCCCCGCATTACGGAAATTCGGGTTACGGAAGTTCGAGCTTACAGAATTTGGAAATTTTTATAAAAATATTTGCCCTTATGGAATTTTGGTCAATTTTGTAATTAAAAAAGACTACTGTATATATAAAAAATATTTTAACATTTATTTCGTGTGGATTCTGGGTACTTGCTACAAGATGGTTGAGGACCCACTACAACAACAAAAATAGTGTCAGTCAGTTTAAATTCATTCCCCAGCTTGTGTTCAGTTTTGCATCTGTGTTCAGGACTGTATATGCCCTTATGAAATTTGGGCAAATTTTTTAAGTTTTTCAAACATAAAATCGCGATATAGAACAAAAGATTTCACCGTTGGACATTATACGTACAGTACAGTACATGATGTTTTAAGGAGGTAACTCCCAGTAACTCCGATTGCACCACCTCATGTAGCACATGACATTGTTTCTGGTGAATTAAATTCAAGTGTTGTGTGCATTTACTATCATGTTACATCATGAATGAATCATTGTATGTGTTTAAAACGGTTTATTTTCTTTCATATACAGTATGTGCTTGTTTTACGGTTCTTGCCTGAAAAAAAACAGTAGGAACGCATCTTAAATTATCTAATGGGAGTCAATAAGAAAATCGATCCTGCGTTACTGAATTTCATGTTACGGAACAATTTTCTAGAACGGAACCTTTCCATAACCCGGGGGATGCCAAACTTTTGAAGTTTGGAATTTAATTTATTCTATTCCCACAGTCCTGTATATCTTACTGTATATATAGTATTGTATATGGTAATTTGAAAAGGATTTTGTACATCACAAACAATAGTTTACACCAGTGAAGGATGCAGATATTGTAGTAGCAGGTACAGTACATGTAATAATACTGTACTGTACATCTGAAAAATAAAAAAAAATTCATACCCCAAGGGCATGCCTTGTTTCATATTAGTTGTTGTTGTAATGATTATAATTACTGTATTATTTTTATGTCCATATCTAGCTACTGTATATGAGGCTTTCCATGATGACATAATTGTGTTTAGAAGTTAGGCATGATAGGCAGGTTTAGATGTACTGGTACAGGTTGTACCTCTCTAGTCCAGCAACCTCGGGACCTGACCGGTGCCGGACCATGGAAATTCACCCTTTTCCTGGATAGATAGTGACTTGTGCTTATGCCTGGAAGCACTAGCACCACTTTCTCTGCATCATGGTCTCTTTGAAGACATATTGAAGGGTTAAATGTCGTATAGTAGCTTCTCAAATTTCGCGAGTTTTTAATTCTTAACGTATTTTATTGGAACACACACAAAAATAAATAAATAAAAATTTTGACGCCAGAAACTTGAATTTCGACGGGTTTGAACGGCCCGCCAACTTGCAGACGACGTGCATAATCGTGTAAACAGCGTCATTTCTCTTATGTACAAAAGATTCATTATTGTTTATTACTGAATGTCATTTTTATTGAATTAATGTTTATGTGTGCAAAATGAGCAATACAATTCATTAATAATACGTAGAATATTAAAACACACGAGGAAATGACACAGCATTGTATTCGTTGATTACAAAACCAGTGACTGACTGGTTCTACATATAAAACTGAAGAAAATAAGACCTTGGTTGTAGCTGTAGTAAAATTAATATGGTTGTTTTAAGTAATGTTATTAATGTTAATAAATGGAACAATAGAAGTAGCTAACGATAATGGTAAAGAAAGAAGAGAGATCGCATGTGTAAGTGCCCATGCGCACACGGGAAAACATATCATCATTACTTTACATAAGAATATGAAAGCAACACTTATTTACTGTTCATATATATTTTAATTAATGTTTCTGAATTTGTTTTTATTGAATTTATGTACGTGTGTGCAAAATTAACAATACAATTTATTAATAATACGTGGAATATTAGAGGAGACGAGACGGCTGCCGGCATTGTTTATGTTAACGCTTACGAAACCAGTGACTGATTGGTTCTACATATAAAACTGAAGAAAATAAGACCCTGAGTTTAGCTGTAGTAAAATTAATGTAAAAAAATGAATATGGTTGCTTGAAGTACCTGTAATGTTATTTAATGTTAATAAATTGAACAATATAAGTAGCTAACCATTAATGGTAAAAAAAAAAAGTGAGACTGCTCGTATGTAAGTGCGCACATGTGAAAATATATCGTCATTACTCTACATAAGAATATGAAAGCATCACTTATTTACTGCTCATATATATTGAAGGGTTAAATGTTGTACTCTGTATAGACAAGCAGAGAGAGAGAGCAGCCGAACTGCCGGATGTAAACAAACCTTAATTTCCTGCGGATTTTTTTTTTTATTAAGGGGATTAGCCCACCCGGGAATAGGTCACTGACCCACATTAGGGCCTGAGGGGCAAAAATTTAATACTCCTGTAATAATAATAATAATTCAGATAAGTAAAAAAAAAAAAAAAAAAGCTGCCTATCTACCTATTGGACAAACTAAAATCGTTCCGGACCACGGGAGTTTCCGGACCACAGAATGCCGGACTAGAGAGGTACAACCTGTATACAGTAACTGATACCAGGAACAGAACTATTTGAAGGAATACAAAAAATACTTGCTGTGAAGGAATGACAAAAATATTTGCCATGCAACATTAGGACCAAGACTGCTTGAGTTCACTTATTACTTCAGTGCAATATTGTGAATGGGTCAAGTTTAGAAGTTTTTCCTGAGAAACGACTTACATTTTTTTTTTTTTTTTTTTTTACAGGGATTAGCCCACCCGGGCACAGGTCACTGACCCACTTCAGGGCCTGGGGGGCAAAAATGTAATAATAATAGTAATAATAATAATACTGTATTAATAATAATAATTAGTTAGGTTCTTGAAAACCCCACCGCAGCCAAAATATCGTGAATCAGAATCATTATAACATGGGGTTTAATGGGTATAGGTTCCTGGCCAGTCTGGACACTCAAATACTACTCTCAGTACAAAAGAACTAAACAACACTCACCACATCATTAAGAACAAGTCTGGTCATCATCACATGTCTCCTTTGAGGCTATGGGGACTCTTAAGGTGGAGTGGAGACATCAACCTGAGTCCCACAGACTTTGGGGAGTCTAAGTGGGGACTGGAGGTGTAGCCTCCATCCTGGCCTTAAAGATGGTGAGCAAAACGATTGCCAGACATTTTCAAAGTTACACTGCTCAACTTCACAGTCACAAAAACATGATAATAATGATGGAGACTCAATTATTGTATGAAAAAATGTAAAGAAATGTTACAATGGAAGTGTGGTAGGGGATTAGTGGGTCTCATGTTACTGATCTGACCTAATCAATGTCAGGTGGAAGTGGGGTGGGGGATTAGTGGTCTCATATTACCGACCCTCTGATGCAATGCCAGGTCACCCATTGTTAAGGTGGAGGATTAGTGGGTCTCATGACCTGAAGATGTCTTGAATAACGATGAAAGTTAAGGTAATTTTGAGGTGCAAAGCTGCTAGCAAATATTTACAGCTAGCAAAGAGGTGTATAAACTTTTATTCACAACATCTGCTCTAATTGTGACCTGACATTGCATGAGACCACTAATCCCCTACCTCCACCTAACATTGATCAGGTCAGGTCAGCAACATTGAGACCCACTATTCCCATACCACACGTCCATTGCACCATTTCTTATGTTTTTTCATAAAAGAATTGAGTCCCCATCATTATTACCACGTTTTTTTGTGATTGTGAAGAGAGCAGTGTAACTTTGAAAATGTCTGGCAAGTGTTTTGCTCACCATCTTTAAGGCCAGGACGAAGACTACACCTCCAGCCCCCAGTCTTCAGACTCCCCAAAGTCTGTGGGACTCAGGTTGATGTCTCCACTCCATCTTAAGAGTTCTCTTAGTCTTGAAGGGGACATGAGTTGATGATCAGAGTTGTTCTTATTAATGTGATGAGAGTTTTTTAATTGTGTTGTAGTGCTATTAGTATTTTATTTATTTTATTTTTTATGCATATGGGTGTCCGACATTTAGGAACCCATCCCATTGAACCCCATTTTATAATAAACCTGATTTATGATATTACAATATTTCAACCTGCAAAGGGGTTTTCAGAAACCTAACACCATTGCAAATACAGTAATACCTCGGTTTACGTGGGTTTCGTTTACGAGTTTTGTCATTTATGCGGTACCCTGCCAGAACCGGAATGCCCAATTTACGCGGTGCATCTACTCATATACACGGAGAGCGGCTACTAACGTAAGTGTTAAACCTAACCTTGATTTTTTCTAACTTAACCTAACCTAACATTAGTGTTAAACCTTGATTTTTTCTAACTTAACCTAACCTGATGTAAGTGTTAAACCTTGATTTTTTCTAACCTAACCTAACTTAACCTAACCTGAGGTAAGTGTTAAACCTTGGTTTTTCTTTTACCTGGTACAGTATATTATTCTCTTATTGATATTTCTCTTCTATATTATGTGTGTGTGCATACCATCATAAAATTAAGATACTATTTTTACTGCAACGTAGGTATTGTCTCTGAAAAAGTGGAGTTTGGGGATTGGCCCAGTCTCTATTTCAATTAATCCCATATGTTCTGTTATTCCATTTACGCGTTTCTCGTTTTACGCGCTACTCCTTGGGTTCAATTGACTACGTAAATCAGGGTATTACTGTAGAGGTGCTGTGCCATTGTGTATATATACAGTACTCATTAATCCAATGCAGGATACAGTATCGGCCTCAAGTTCCCCAAGACCCCAGACATGCCTCTTGTTGATCGGACACCTCCCAGCTTGCTCTGTGTTGTTGATAGCTAAGGGTTTCATTAAATATGGTCTGACCAAAGGCTACTGAAATAATTTGTGGCTTACCTTGAGGATTTTGTGAAAAGTAATGTCAGAAATGTTCCAAATTAAGAGTTCAGTACTGTATTATACCTGTACTGGTGTACTTAAATCCTGCCCTTACGGTAAGTTATGTTTTCATGTTATATCTCCCATTCGGGGTTATTTTAGTGTAAAATTTATTCTTTAGAGGATATGACAGCTGGCTATGTATGGCTGAGTGTAATAGTGGAGAGTGGCAGATATAGTGTCTTTGCATAATAATGAAATTGTATCAAGCCAAATCACAAGTTAGGGAAACCTGCATCATAATAAATAAATGATACAATATGTACTGTACTATATTGTATAAAGAAAATCAAACACCGACTTTTCCTTTTCAGTAACGTATAGATGGAAAGCTATTGAAATTCGACAAGAACGTAAATGTGTACCGTTCCAAAGATATGGTCACACAGCTGTTGCATTTGGCCATCTAGTTTATGTCTGGGGAGGACGAAATGATAACAGAGCTTGCAGTACTCTCTATTGTTTTGATACAAGTAAGTGCGCACACACACACACACACAAGGATTTCGGATAAAGGATTGTCAAAATATATATATATATATATATATATATATATATATATATATATATATATATATATATATATATATATATATATATATATATATATATATATATATATATATATATATATATATATAAATGGTTGCATTTATAAAGTTCCTTGCAAGGAATGTAATATGTTTTACTTAGGCCAGACAGGAAAAGATCTTGCAACTAGAATTAAACAACACAAATACAGTGTTAGGACAGGCCAGGAATCCAATGCTCTGTTTGTTCATTTGAGGGATAACAAGCATTGCATTGACTGGGATAATGCCTCCTCAATATTACCATGTAATTCAATTGACAGTAGGAACATTATAGAATCCAGTCTCATTAGACATACCCGAATCCGTCAACATGAATTGGAGTTGAATATATATATATATATATATATATATATATATATATATATATATATATATATATATATATATATATATATATATATATATATATATATATATATATATATATATATATATATATATATATATATATATATATATATATATATATATATATGTATATATATATATATATATATATATATATATATATATATATATATATATATATATATATATATATATATATATATCACTACATAGATAGACGCTGCCTAGCAGGGTTGGGACCCAAATCCAGTGGTAAGTCCGACATAGATAAAAAAAATCTT
>NW_024730668.1:22108663-22235840 GCF_018991925.1 Homarus americanus
TGGCTGGTCTAAACTGGGCACATGTGGGTAACAAACTGTATGACTTAATTTAGTGAAAAATATATGTCTCTGAATTTTTTATTATATATATATATATATATATATATATATATATATATATATATATATATATATATATATATATATATATATATATATACACACACACACACATACATACATACATACATACATACATACATACATACAGGTTGAGAACTCTTATTCCAAAAACCGAAAAGCTCTGAAATCCAGGTCGTAAGTCGAAAATGCTTAAATAATACATAGAAAATCTAAAATGGTGTCCTTTTTCTTCTCATCACCACAAAACTCTCACTTTTAAGCTTGCCAGCCATTTTAAAGTGAATTACAAACGAAAATTTTGTCAGTATACAGCTCAATCACTGATGGACCTCGAAGATACGTAATTTATCAAAATTTTGGGACAACTGAGGCAATGTCGAGGCGGGTGGTCGTAAGTCGAGTAGGTCGTAAGTTGGGGAGGAGCTGTATATACAGTGGTGCCTCGGTTAACAAATACAATTCGTTCCACAGAGTCGTTCGTTAACCTGATCTATTATTTCAGTGAGATATTGGGTAATTGGTTCCAGCTCACAGAAAAGTACAAACAAAGTTAAAAAAAAAAAGCAGTAAAGTACACTTACTTTGAGGTGTGTATGTTGAAGGTTCCTGGTTGATGATGATGATGGGAATTAGAAATGGGGGTGGAGGAGAAGGGAGAAGAGAAGGAAGTGGGGATGGAGGAGAAATCACTAGGGGACCCATGCTTGATGCAGTAATTTCACCAATAAAATTTGAAGTTCACTAGGTGTAATTCAATATTATTTTATTTAAATCAACACTGCACTGCACAATATAATATCAGTATATTAACTAAATTTCAGAATGACCAATAAGTTTAATATAAATAATGCAAAAATATTAAAGAGCACAACTTTCTTGATATTTACTCCACTGGAAACGAATGTAAACATAGAACAGATTACTGAATTGGCAGACTAGCCCATCAGCCGATCAGCTGATGCTCACAACAAAACGTGTTTGTTATTGGGATTTCGTTAATCGAGTTGTGTAATCAATTGAAGAGCCTTGCGGGAGGTAAGTCGTTAATTAAACTGCTTTAACTGAGGGATCTAGAGAGACATATATATATATATATATATATATATATATATATATATATATATATATATATATATATATATATATATATATATATATATATATATATATATATATATATATATATATATATATATATATATAGTATATATATATATATATATATATATATATATATATATATAGTGGCTCTTGCCAATCTAACTTAACTGTCGAGAAGGTCGTTCGTTAATCAAACGCTCATAACTAAACTATTGTCAAATGGCTTTTAATTGTTCCAGCTCTAATTAAAATTTCCTAACTTCAACAAAATATGAAAATTTATTTACTTTGAGGTGGCGTAGAAGGCTCCTGATGATGGTGATGATGCATTTGAAGCGGGAGGCAGGAGGAGAAGGGAGAAGAGAAGGAAGTGAGGATGAGAATATTTTTACTGCTTCTGAAGGTGAGCCTTTCCATGAAAATGTCAGGAACTCTGACTGACAGATTCCACCATGAACATCTCCTTCTTGAAGTGGAAGGCTGAGGCTAGCATCTTG
The DNA here is from genome assembly GCF_018991925.1 of Homarus americanus. Classification (NCBI taxonomy): domain Eukaryota; kingdom Metazoa; phylum Arthropoda; class Malacostraca; order Decapoda; family Nephropidae; genus Homarus; species Homarus americanus. Next base: position 22,110,346 of record NW_024730668.1, read on the forward strand.
TTCCTCTGCCTTTACTGAAGAAAGGCCACCAGGTCTGTGGGGCATCTGTCCTCTCACCATTAACTTATGTTTAAAGAAGGAGACCACTGAGCCCTCACATGACACAAGCTAGTTCAGTTTTTCCACTTCTGGGTGCTTTGAAGCCAGTTCTGAACTTCTCCTATGGGTAAATCAAGATCTTTCAACTGGGGTAGCTGAGACATGGTCATCACTTCAATTCTCCTCACCATCATCAGCCTCACCCGTAATATCCATCCAGTTCCTTCAAGTCATTAGGAGAAGTTCTCCTCATGAGACATCATGTTTTCCACATCCTTCTCCACTCTTAAGACCCAATGATCGACCATTTGACACAACTCTGTCCAATTTGTGTCATCTCAACCTCAAATCATGGATCACTGATGCCACAGTGCTTTCCATGAAGAATTGAGGGTTCTATTGAGACTTCGCCATGATGACACAATCAATTTACAGCCTCCAGGACGTTGAATTGTGCTCTGGTTCTGCCTTGAAAAGTTGTTCAGGATCAATGGAAGGCCTGGATGACACTCCCAAACATTTTCTTCATGTACAACTTGAAGTTGCTGACTGTATTCTGTCCATTGGCCAAGGAGTGATGCAGCCTAGATAAAACAACACTTTCAAAGTCAAATTTATACTCCAAATTTCTGGCAAGGTCAGGTCAGACCAGGACATTATCTATGAGGAGTAAAGAGCCTTTATAGTAAAGTTTATTGGTGGTTAGTAGCTCTTGGACAGAGGGCAAAACACATCAATAGCCTATCTATTAAAGAACTGTCTTATCACCCATGCCCACGTGTTGACTTCCAATAAACTCCAAGCATTGTTCTTACCACTTTCGTTGCTTGAACACCTTGGGTTTTCAGAGTGGTAGACAAGCACAGGGTTTAGTCGAAATCCCTGAAGCATTGGCACCAAGCACAGAGTGAGACTTGTCTTTCAAGGTCGGTGCTCCAGGTAAAGAGGCTTCATCCTTGGTGATGAATGTTTTTGGGCATCTTTCCAGAACAGCCCAGTTTCATTAACATTACTGAAAAACTTGCTGTGGAAGATAATTTTCTTCCATCAGTTTTTAAATCTAATAAAAACCTTGCTGCCCTTCTTTATCAGCACTTCAGGCAGCCTACCATGCCTAACAACACTTAAAATGTCACTTTTTTCAATTTTTAATCCGTTTTTGCTCCGAAAATCTTTCAAATTCGTTCCTGGAAGAACTAGGTTGGATCTGTCTTTAAATGTTCATAACTTCCTGGCTCTTTTTCTACAAATGAAATCAGGAAATTGAATCAGACTTTCATCTGTTTTCCCTTTTAAATCCAGATGATAAGTAACTTCTCAGTTTTAGATTAGGATCTACTTTAAACACTTTGTAGATTTGTCTCTCACGCTCACTTTAAATTTGTCTTTTTGTGCAAGAATTGGTTTATTACAGCTGGATGCCGATATTATATTCTTTGTATAGCGTGATTTGATTTAATACTCGTTCGTGTTTTTATTATTTCCTGCTTTATTTGGATTGGAAATCACTTTCTTGATCTCTAGGGCCCCATGCTGGATTCAAATAATGGCAACACGTATTTTTCAAAGTTAAATTAAATACTAAAATAAAGAATATTTCTTTTAAATAACATCAATTGCACTATATATTACACACATGTAAAATAATTTTCAAATGACTAATAATTTGCTTGGAAACACAGAAAAAGTTAGGCTAGAGAGTCTCAAGCAAGATGTTATCGGAGGAAATTTTCAGAGAGAGAGACTGACGGTTTGCTGTGTTAAGAGGCTGGATGTCACAGATTAAACTAGTCATTTACCTTCAATTATGTTCAATAATTGTTAAATGACTAAAAAGTTAATATTAAACTTTTTAAAATAACGAATATATAAACTCTTGATATTTACAAAATAGTAAGGAATTTAAGCCCTAGAACCGATTAATGTATTACGACTGATACTTTGTTGGTTGTTCGTCAAAGGAAGTAAAACATGTTGAGGTTTGTCTGTAGTTCGTTGTTGTAAATTTTTTTCTAAACTAATTCGAAGATCCTTTTTTTTTTATGGAAGGCAAATTAATCTAAATTACGTTAACTGAGGTGTTCAAATCTATATATATATATATATATATATATATATATATATATATATATATATATATATATATATATATATATATATATATATATATATATATATATATATCCGTTATCTTTGTTCACCATCAGATTTATACTCTAACCAGTGTCTTTTTGTGGAATCCCTGAATTTTTTACTGAAGTTTTGTCAACCATCTATCAGATCCTCTTGATTTCTGTAAAAAAAATTTGTCAAACCTGTGATTCAGATTACCCTGTTTATTAGGATATTCTTGTTCTCTATTAAGGGCAATAATTTAAGCTGTATTCTTTTTTACTGGTCTTTTTTTGGCTTCTTTTCTGTATAAGGTTTACTGGCTGTTATTGTGGTAAGCATTTTAATACATAGGGGTAAGTTTACAGCTTTGTAATGATTTTTTTCACTTACAAGCCTTTCCTGTAATGGAACAGGGCAATTAGAATCAAGAGTAAATACAGAATCTTCCTTTATAAATTGTCATTCATTTCGTTTTAAGTCCTGTAACAGGTATGTTCTGTTATAGTGTCATGCAGTTAGGTCCCAAGATATTAGTCTAGTTCACTTCTGTTGCTTCAAATGATCCAGGGTCCCCATCAATGCCACACCTATCCTCAAATTGGAAAAATTTTTGTAAAGATATTTCTCTTTCTTTGATACAGGGTCAGGCTCCAGTGTACCGAGACTTCCACACAGCCACAGGAGTAGATGGAGTCATGTATGTGTGGGGTGGAAGAGAGGTAAAAAGTGGACTGTATGATTCTCCAGAACATGAGGAATATGGCTCGGACCTTTATGCCTTGGACACAACTGCAAGTCGTTGGAGTGTTGTACATTGCTCGGGTTGCCTTCCGATTGGTCGAAGATCTCATTCAGCTTGTGAGTATATAAATATGTATTGTACTGAGTTTTTCTTGAACCTGTTGTGAGACTGCATATGCAGGTTTTACAGGTATATAACCTTTGGTCACAATAAAAAAATACTTGAGTCTTGTCACCTGCTACTGGAAACAATAGAAATGTAGAAATTAAATTTGTCTTAAATTAAAGTGGGTAAACCCTTCATAACTCGGCACAAATGGGTCTCTGGCCTTGTCGAGTTATCCCAAATTCTGACTTATTGAGGCACGTTCCTCCTCCTATAAAAATACAACAATAAAAAATTATCGCTCCATATATATGTACAGTACAGTACATGTAATTACTAAGTGTAAAAAGGTAACACCAGCATTGCAGGTGAAGAATGAAGCATCATAGTTGGTGACAAAGATGCATGGTAGGTGACACAGAGGTATGGCAGGTGACTCAGTGGCATGGTAGGTGATGCAGGTGGCCAGATATTCCGAGATTTTCCCAGATAATTTTACATATCTCAGCATTTCCCGAGTTATACTAATACATTCTGAGACCATATCCATGCCAAGTTATATGAAATTCCGAGTTATCAAATGCCGAGTTATTGAGGGATTACTGTATACCGTATATGTGGTAGTATCAGATGGATGGATGAATGAAATTAAAAACTGGGTCCCCAAAGAGATATAAAACCTTTGAGGATTGGTAAACACACCCCAAGAACATTTAAGAGTGGAGAACTGGTCGCCAACCCTGATATATAAGGACGGTACTCTGATTGGTTGTTTGAGTATCAGAAGTTCAGAACTCCATGGCTCAGTTGTTATTGCGCTGGTCTTCCAACTCGGGGATGTGGGTTCATTCCCGTAACCAGTGTTGATGGGGCTTGATTCTTCAGTTGTGTGCTCAGTTAAACCACCAACCCTGAATTGAACAAGCTCTTCTTGCTCAAGGGATACCTTTCTCATAAGTTGTGGGAAGAATTGGAAAGAATATTAACGTTTAAATAAATATACTGTAGTACAGTATGTAAGTTTCTCACTGGCTAGATGCTGATATGATACAGTAACCCCTAAAAGTTTTAAGAGCATGTAAATATAAAGATAGGATAAAATGTATCTGTTAGAGCTTAGTGTTTTCCTGTCTAATTCAGACATAGATATAAAGAAGTAATACTCTTCAGTATAAGTTTAGTGTTTGATTAATTATACAAAGAATATAAATCATGGTGTTAGAGCAGAACATTTTAGCTCAATGAAAATCTTTATTTTTATTAATAATAATAATTTTCATTATGTCTCCTTAGATTTGTGTAACAAGACTTAAACATTTCAGTTGTGTACAGAGGACAAATCTACATATTTGGTGGTTTCAATGGTAGAGAAGAGTGTCATTTTAATGACCTACACAGATTTGATCCAAGTAAGTGTGATTTTGATGATAATGAGTGTTCATTGTATCTGTTCTCTGCAGTTTACATAATTACTCCTTTTGACACACACGCATGCACACATCATCATTTTCATCATCTTTTTATGGTACTTTTCCACACTTGTGTGGGTTAACCATGATTACCTAATTGCATGATATCTTGCAGCCTCACTCATCAGGTTCTTATATCTGAGGTCATTTCTTACATCCTCTTCCCATGTTCTTCTTGTCTTATCCTCCACATTCAGACTCATGCACTTCTTGACCCAGTTGGTCCTCTATTCTCTCCACATGCCTAAACCATCTTGCCCTACCTCTATTCAAAACCTTGCTATTCCTGTCATTACCCACCTACTCTCTTAGCTCTGAACAGGGCCTTCTGTCTTTCAATGTTACATTAGACATTCACCTCACCATTCTCATTTCAGCTCGCTCAAGCCTACTTACAGCGTCCTTTTTAACTCTCCATGTTTCAGTGCTATCCAACATCATACCTCTTTCCTTTCATGTGAAAAGAAGGTATATACTTACTCTGTTGATAAAGGCAGCAGCTCCCTAAACTTCTTCCAGCCACATCTGATTCTTGCGACTGAGCAAGCTACAGCACCTCCTTTAACATTGATCTTGTCACCTCTGTAACAGACTGCATTGACACAGTTCAGGGATATATCTGTAAAGTTGAGTTTTATACCCTTGCTAAGATCACATGATTTCTTGTATATACAGTGCACTTACAATTAGTAACATTTTGAATTGTGTCATTTACACCACTGCACGTCTCGTGTACTCACTTTCCACACTCGTTGCACATTATTGTGTTGCTGCCAACACCTTTCTTACAGACAGCACAAAAATAAATACAGTAACTGTGCTGTACAGTACTTGTTTTTATATTATTATTATTAGCCTTATCTATTATATTACTTAATTACAGTTATATACTGTATATTATATATTAGGTTTTTTTATAATGACCTTCAGTTAACCAGATATTTCAGTTATCTGAAGGGCTCTTGTCCTAAACCATTTGCTATTTTTAAAGCACAACCTGTACCAAACTCATGCATAAGATTGGCAGAGTTGTAAAAAGTACCAGACTTTGTTACTTAAGTAAAAGTATTGTTACATTGGCAAAATGTTACTCAAGTAGAAATAAAAAAGTATCTCATTCATAAAGTAATCAAGGAATGAAAGTAAAAAGTAACAACACTATTATTGTCTCAAATAAAAAAATAAATGCAGTAAATTATAAAAAAATAGTTAACTAAAGATAAAAATAAAAGACACATAGCATGACACATGCTCATATGGAAATATTTCTATTGAGCCAGTTGTAGGTAGTAGGTAGCTATAAAACAAGGAGGTACTACCGCCTGGGAAGTTATTGGAAGCATAATGTTTTGTCTAATGGTAGACCCTGCTGCCATATGGCATCACAAAAATTGTGACCAAGTCCAAGGTTGCTGATCTGTCTTTCTGCCTCTCTTACTCACAATTGCAGGGTCTCAATTGTCTCTCTTACTATCGACAACACAACATATATAACTTTTCTCACTAAAGATCTGTTTTATTCTTTCTGTTCTTTTATTCTCCTCTGAAATCACTTGACAATAATATTAAAGCAGGGCCTTCTCTGATGGGTCCCACTGGTCGGGATGGTTGTGGACCCCAGGGCCTACCTGATCATCATCAAACTGCTGGGGCCTTAACTGGCATCACCACGGTTGCTGGAGGATCGGCTTTTTTCTCACTTCATTTTTCCAACATTCGCGGCCTGAGATCCAATTTTTGTTCTGTGGAGCACCATCTATTAACCTCTTCCCCCGATCTCTTACTACTATCTGAACTTCAACTGACCAAAGCAACTTCACCCAAACCTTTTCAAGTCTCCAACTACAACCTCGATACATCTTTCCGTTCTAAGGGAGGTGTATGCTCCTACTTCAACATGCGTACACCTATAGCTCGACTCATGAATTTTGAATCTTCTCTTTATGATGTCATCTGGCTCAAAATATCTCTCTCAACTCTGACTATTTTTCTTTGTTTCCTATACTGTTCTCCCATCTCTACCAATTGTTTGGAACTCTTTGACTATCTCACGTCTTGCCATGAGTCGTTGCCAACCACACACCCCAACAGAGATCCTCTACAAAGGGGATTTCAATGTACATCACAGATAGTGGCTTGGCTCTGCGAGGGATGACCCTGGTGGGGTTGAAGCACTCATTCTCCTTACTTAATGATCTGGAACAAATAATTAAACACCTTACATGTGTTCCAGATCGACGTGATTAATTTACTAACATACTTGTTCTTTGTTTTACCTCTAACCCCTCACACTATTCATACTCAATTTCTTCCACCCTTAGGGTCTTCTGATCACAATATTATTTCTATTAAATCAAACTGGCATGACCACCTCCCCTACTCCCCTCTAAATGCCAACTATGGCACTATCTGAGGGCAAACTGGCAATCCTTGCGAGAATTCTCCGTCTTTCCCTGGGATGAATGTTGCTTTCCCACTCGGGATGCCTCGGTATATGCTGACAGCATTGCTGGGGTTATACTCGGTGGTATGAGTGCATTTATCCCATCTTCTACCAAAACTTTCATGTTGCAGTCATGGTTTGATCGCTCCTGTTATGTGCTGTTCTATATAGAGGATATCTTATAAAAAATATTTTTCCTTTGCAGATTTATACAGTTTATGTGCATCCAATTCTATTTCTTTTCTTTTGGTTTCAAAATATAGTTCCATCGTAATGGTCATTGGGGATGGGGTGCGAATACCATGGAAATCTCCCACGTTCCAATAACGAATCATAGATACAGGTTGACAATCCCTTATCCGAAATCCTTGGGGCCAGAGGCATTTCGGATTTCGGAATTTTTCGGTTTTCAGAATGGTTAGTTTTTTTTTTTTTTTATTAGCCCACCCGGGCACAAGTCACTGATCCACATTGGGGCCTAGGGGGTGAACATATAATAATAATAATAATTCATAGGTCTAGGTCGTGTTTCTCACTTTTTATCTTTTTTCATTCTTGTATTTCTTTATTATTATTTTATTAATACAGTATTATTGTTAATATTTATTATAAATTTTATTATTATATTTTATTATTATTATTGTTATCATTATTAATTTATTTTGGTGTATTTTTTAATTAAAATTTTTATTTACTATGAATAATTATTATTATTATAATTAGTATTACTATTACTATTACATTTTTGCTCCCTAGGCCCCGATGTGGGTCAGTGATCTATGCCTTGGTGGGCTAATCCCTGTAAAAAAAAAAAAAAAAATTGCTCCACAAAAAAACTTTCGGTTTTCGGAATTTTGGATAAAGGGTTGTCAACCGGTATATATATATTTTTTTTAGCCCAGAGCGCTTCTTGCAAACCAAACATGGGGCTACTACAGCATGGTATACACCACGGAGCTTCTTCCAATTGGCCCTAAGACTCACCGTGAACTGTCCCTCTAATTGGGGTGTGGCTGTGGTGACATCACTTTCCGACTCTAATTGATGAGTGGCTGAATTTTTTATATCGCGTTATGTCTCTGGGGGTGGGGGCAGGCAGTGGTACTTAGTTATTTAAGCAGAATTTTAAATGCCCTCAGTCTCACACATATGTATAGACACAGGCTTTATATCTAAGATGGAATTATGTAAAGCATTTTAGAGTCACAGCCTCTTTGAAATTCATTTTAGGTACGTACAGGTATATGCAAAGAGCAACCGACGTCTAACGGGAATTTCAAGCCCCTGAAGGAAAAGTGGGGGATTCGATGGGGGAGGGGGATAAGAGGGTAGGCTAGGTGAGGTGGGTGGTCAAGTTGCTAATGGACACATGAAGATCAAAGGGAAAGTCCACTGTCATGGCCACTGCCACCTGACCTGATGTCACCTCACCTCACAAGACCTCTAGGTATGTGACCGCGTGGTGTCTCCCCACACTGTATCCTTCATGGTTCCACCCACACAACCCCTTTCATTCTTTAACTATGGTTAATAATCAATTAATTTATTAAAAATATACATTATTAGTTTGCATGTAACAAGTAACAATTTTTGTTTTTTGAATTGTATTGGAGTAAAAGTATTAGAAAACCATACTTAAGTAAAAGTACAAATTTTTTTTTATTATTTTTAAAAAGTCAATACCCCAAAATGTTGTTTGAGTACAGTACTCAAGTAAATTTATTTGGTTACTTTACAACTCTGCTTGGCAGTACAGTATTCCACATCCTTGGTATAGTCTGTATTTTATGATTTTATATAATTGTAGATACAGTACAGGTACTTAAGATTATTAATAGTGATAAATGAAGTGTATGTGATCTGAATACAGGAAAAACATATAGAAATTTGATATTTATGTTTGTAGTTCTGTAAGGTTTTTAATGACAATACTTTACCTTAAAATTCATTATTTTATATTTTTAGTGACTCGTCATTGGGAAGAAGTTGAGCCACTGGGTAAAGGCCCGTGTCCCAGACGAAGACAATCCTGTTGTGTAGTTGGTTCAAAAATGTTCATGTTTGGTGGCACCAGGTAAGTGAAATCTTTTAGCCATATGTCCTCTCTAGTCCGGCATTCTGTGGTCCGGAAACTCCTGTGGTTCGGCACGATTTTAGTTTGTCCAATAGGTAGATAGGCAGCTTTTTTTTTTCTTTTTTTTTTTACTTATCTGCATTATTATTATTATTATTATTATTATTATCATTATTATTATTATTATTATTATTATTATTATTACAGGAGTATTAAATTTTTGCCCCTCAGGCCCCAATGTGGGTCAGTGACCTATGCCCGGGTGGGCTAATCCCCATAAAAAAACAACAACAAATCCGCGGGAAATTATGGTTTGTTTACATCCTGCAGTTCGGCTGCTCTCTCTCTCTCGCTCTGCTTGTCTATACAGATTAAAACATTTAACTCTTCAATATATATGAGCAGTAAATAAGTGTTGCTTTCATATTCTTATGTAGAGTAATGACGATGTGTTTTCACATGTGTGCACTTACATACGCGCAGTCTCACTTTTTATTCTTTACCATTAATGGTTAATTTATGACATAAATAACATTACTTCAAACAAGCATTTTAATTTTTTTACATTAATTTTACTACAGCTACAATCAGGGTCTTATTTTCTTCAGTTTTATATGTAGAACCAATCAGTCACTGGTTTTGTAAGCATTAACGAAAACAATGCCGGCAGCCGTCTCGTCTCCTCGTGTTAATATTCCACGTATTATTAATGAATTGTATTGTTCGTTTTGCAAACACAAACATTATTTCAATAAAAAAATTTCAGAAACATTAATTAAAATATATATGAACGGTAAATTAGTGTTGCTTTCATATTCTTATACAGCTACAACCAGGGTCTTATTTTCTTCAGTTTTATATGTAGAACCAGTCAGTCACTGGTTTTGTAATCAACGAAAAAAATGCTGTCTCATTTCCTTGTGTGTTTTAATATTCTACGTATTATTAATGAATTGTATTGCCCATTTTGCACACATAAACATTAATTCAATCAAAAAGACATTCAGTAATAAACAATAATGAATCTTTTGTACATAAGAGAAATGACGCTGTTTACATGATTGTGTATATCGTCTGAACGTTGGTGGGCCGTTCAAACACGTTGAAATTCGAGTTTCCGCCGTCAAAATTTTAAATTGTTTTGTTTTTGTGTTCAAATAAAAAACTTTGAATTAAAAACTCGCGAAATTTGAGAAGCTACTGTACGACATTTAACCCTTCAATATGTCTTCAAAGAGACCATAAAGCAGAGAAAGTGGTGCTAGTGCTTCCAAGCATAAGCACAAGTCACTATCTATCCAGGAAAAGGGTGAATTTCCATGGTCCGGAAATTTCCATGGTCCGGCACCGGTCAGGTCCTGAGGTTTTCGGACTAGAGAGGTACAACCTGTACTATTCTTGTGTGTGTGTAATCACTTGATATGCAATGTAGTTGAGAGAAACTGCACTGTGCATTTTAATGTTGTCAGGCAGCCTGCCTCATTGGCCAGAGAGTGGGTTAATTTTGAACTTTTGCACTGAATATAATCCATAGAATGGAGTCTTAATAGGGATTTTGGAATCAATTTTATTTTGCAGCCCCAAGGACAATGTTGAAGAAGTTACCGCTCTGGAAGATGATGTATATGGTGAGGAACTTACAGATCGACGTCTCAAAGATCATAATGATCTACATGTACTAGACTTTGGTGAGCATTAGTTTTGACATTTATCCTTTACCTTTTGGTGAGCAGTTTTATATTATTTTTGTGTTAGTCGTATACCTTTTGCTTTGTTTTCATGCTCATCCAGGACTGGCTTCTTTGTAGCCCGTTATTTCATTGAAATTTTTATAACAAAGGTGTAACATGAAACATTTTTTTAAAGTACACTACTGTAGTATTATTTCATGAATTTGGATATTCATTTTATAGTATGACCTTAACTGAATCATAGCACACTTATTACTTAGGAAGTTTGATAGGCAGACAAGTGTACTGGACTAGTTTTTTGTGAGCAGCACAGTATTGGTTTTCTTTACCCTTTCCTGTCATATTCTTCTTGTGTTTTGCTCCATCTCTCTCCCTAATTCTTCTTTTCCTTTCTCTACCACCAGAACCTAGACCCACCCCTCACAACAGTGGAAGAGGAGTAAAGATGATAGACAGATTGTTTGAATTATAAATATACTTGTATATAAACTGGTGTACAAGACATTTCTTGAAACTTAAAAAATTACTCCCAAACTAGGAGCCATCTTATGTGCCAAGTATAAAATGTGAACCTTAAGTCATGCATAGTACTGTACTGTACTGAAGTTTATCACAACGGGTGACATAAATTGAGGACAAAGATTTATTTTATTTAATGAATGCTACATGTTGGCAGGCAGACGAGAGCGTTGCTTACAGTTTATACAAAATATAAAGAATATAACTGTGATACTAATATTATTAATGAATTGTATGACACCAACTTTGTGTACAGTATAGTACTGTGGATATGTAGTACACATTGTTCTCTCCTTATAAGACTTATTTGGGGATATTTTAGATGGCAGGAAAAATTTAGAAGTAATATATAGACCTCCTAATCTTGTTATGGTTAATGAGCAACTTATTGGGATGAAATGGATAAATAATTATTTAAAGAATATTACAGGACAAAGGGAGGCTATAGGTAGAAGAATAAATCGTGGTGAAGTTTACTTCCAAGATCATTATAAAGTATTAACCAGTAGGGTTAAAACTGAGATAAGAAAAACAAAGAGGCATAATGAACTGAAGGTAGCAAAGGAGGCAAAGTCAAACCCCAAGGGATTCTTCCAAATGTATCAAACTAAAACACGAGACAAGATTGGACCAATACACGTACAGTCAAATACCGGTGAGCTAACTGATAATGACGGAGAAATGAGCAATAATCTGAACAGATATTCTTCAACATTTTTCACCACCGAGAATTTAAACATGATAACCTGAGGCACTGACTAAATACAGAGATACTGTAGCGAAGAAAATAGATTAAGCGAGATAGTAGTGACTAGCACTGTAATGATATTAGTAAATAGGCAAACTAAAGCCTAATAATTCACCAGGTTCTAATGAGATATTTGCCAGAGTATTAAAGGAATGTAAGGAAGAACTTAGTATGCCCTAAGCAAATTTGTTTAGCATGTCATTAAGAACGGGTGTAGTGCCAGAATCCTGGATAGCGAATGTGATACCGATTTTCAAGAAAGGAGATAGATCACTATCCTCTAACTACTGTCCAGTCAGTTTGACATCAATTGTAGGCAAACTGGTGGAAACAATAATTTCAAGCTCTATTTGAAATCACCTGGAGAAGCACAAGTTGATTAACGATTCCCAACATGGTTTCACAAGTGGGTATTCATGTCTGACAAATCTATTAACATTCTTTTCAACTGTTTTCGAATCACTGGATGACAAACACAATTATGATGTGGTATACCTCAACTCTAGCAAAGCCCTTAACAGAGTCCCCCACGAAAGACTAATATGAAAAGAGGAGGCTCTTGGAATTAGAGGAGATATTCTAAAATGGATTAGGGCGTGGTTACAGGATAGGAAACAGAGTAAGCATTAACGGCACTAAATCTGATTGGGGTAACGTCACTACTGGAGTACCCCAAGGCTCAGTACTTGGACCATTACTATTTATAATATACATAAACAACATAGATGTAGGCATAGACAGCAACATAAGTAAATTTGCTGACGACACCAAAATAGGGCGTGTAATTAAATCTGACGAGGGCTCCGCAAAACTACAGGAAGATCTTAAATTTTTTTTTCGCATGGTCTGAAAAATGGCAGATGAAATTTAATATGGACGAATTTAAAGTACGTAGTCTAGGAGATATAAACAGAGAAACCAGATATCAGATGAACTATATTGTTATTGAGAAATCCGACTGTGAGGAAGATTTAGGAATAATGATAAGTAGGAATCTTAAACCAAGACTACAATGCATTTTTACTGGAAACAAGGCTAACAAAATACTTGGGTTCATACAAAGGAGTGTTAGCCACAAGACTAGTGAGGTTATCCTAAAACTATATTTTGTTTTTGTGAGACCTCACTTGGATTATGCAATTCAGTTTTGGTCACCGTACTACAGAATGGATATAGAATCCATAGAAAGCATTCAGAGGAGGATGACAAAACTAATCCCAAGCATTAGGAACTTTGAGTACCGACACAGGTTAAAGCATCTTAATTTGCACTCCCTTGAGAGACGTTAAGTGTGAGGCGATATGATCGAGGTGTATAAATGGAAGTCGGGGTTAAACAAAGGTACTCGAACTATCCAACCAGGAGCAAACTCGTAGCAATGGTTTTAAATTAGACAAATTTAGATTTAGGCATGAGATAGTAAACACTGGTTTGGAAATAGAGTAGTGTATGAGTGAAACAAGTTACCGAACTTCATCATTAACTTGAACACGTGGGGTAGCTTCAAATAAAGGTTGGACAGATATATGAGCGATAGGGGTTGTGTGTATACGGGGTTGCCTGGTATGGGCCAATAGACCCATTGCAGTTTCCTCCATTCTTATGTTCTTAAGATCTGGAGTATTTACACATCTTGTGAGGCCTAAGCATGTCTTGGTATGTTTGTATGTGTGGGTGGTGCTGGCAGGCCGAAGAAACGTACACTTATCTGTCAGTTGGCTTAATGCAAGTTTTCTTTCTTAAAACATTTTTATTATAACATGTTGTAGGACAACACTTAATTATCAAAGTTAAAAGCAAGTAAACAGCTGATACTGACAGATTTGAGGCTGTAGATGTCAGCTGATATGTTGCACCTGGCAGTGTAGCAGCCAAAGAAACTGGTACACTTCCTCCACCTCTGTTATCATCTCACTCACCACCACCACCACCTCTCTCATTATTAAAGACTGGCTATTTATTACACATATACCCCTCCTCTGTAATTGTTTAAATATTTTTTTAATGTAACATGGTGCTGTTGAACTACTTTTTTTTATCATAGGTAAAAGTTAAATTGTTGATAACAATTACTCTTTCTTTTCACCCAAAAGCTAATGAAAAGTATATATTACACTGTAATGAAAGGAGCTAAAATATAGAGGTAGCAGGAGCCAAAGATTGGTGTAAACAGCTGTTGTGAGGATTCATAGATAACTAGCATCATTAGGGGTAGTCACTTGTGTTTACAATACAGCATAATGATTCCATTACCTGCAGATAATAGACAATACTTGTATCTTGCCTACAAGGTTAAACTGCATTGGTCACCTATGGTAACAACCAACACCATATGACTTAAGTTTCATATTTTATAATTGTATTATATGGTGGGTATAGCTTAACATTTAAATTTTTTATTGAAAATTTGGAGTTATCTTATACGTCAAGTGCCATATATACCAGTACACTGTATACGGTATATCCACATATTTGATAATGAGTGTAAAAGTGACTATGTATCAATTTGTACATTTATGATCTTCCCTAACAGAACCAAGCCTCAAGACTTTATGCCTAATCCAAGTACAGACTCTGAAGCTTGACACTACTTGGCTACCCCGTGAGCTCCAGGCTCTGCTAGAAGTCATGAGCATGCCCAACACAATTACTCGACCTCTCAATCATACTGGCTAAGTCTTCACAAATTTTATTGGTATTAGCGTGATGCATACTTGGGTTATCAACTGCTTATCTAAACAATTATGTGCTGTTTGAGCAGTCTGGTGGCTAGGCTTGTACAACTATGTTAAGTTCTATACTGTAGTCAGATGGTGCAACCCATCAGATTACTAGATACATGTTGAAGGTTTGTGATGATATACCAGAATTTTAGTCTCTTCTCCCTAACCTAATGCAGTGTCAGCAAGCAACTACTAGAATATATTTTTGTGATGTAAATTATTATTAGAGGTTTTAGCTTTGTGATACTGTACTATATCAAAATGTATTGATGATTATGAAGTAGGCAAACTGTGATGCTTGCATATGAAAGCAACCTATTTCTACTGCAGGTTTTTAATCCCAAAGAATTTAAGGAATATTTCAGTCCAGTCTGTCTATCTCTCCGTCCCTCTGATGAAACTTTTGAAAATTCATTATTTTCCACTGATGTACAGGTATTTAAACATATAAATTGATTTAGCTCATAAAATCTTAAACTAGTTTTTACATCTTCAAATTAAGTCTCTTATTATTACTCAATCATTACATGTTACTCATGTTGGTAAAATGTCATAATCACGTTGCACAAGTTATTGTAGTGGGAGGGAGTGCAAAGGTAGAGTCAATACAGTGCTCACCCTGTGTGAAGGTTTACACCTGTGTGAAGGCAGTTCAGTGCACTACTGGCTACACCTCCTTGTGTATCAAAGGCTTAGTATATATTGTACTGAATCTACAGTGCCCCTCATTGGCCATCAGGATTTTCTTGATAAAAACATGTGCACACACATACATACACACACACATACATACATTTTCTTAATAGGATACAGGTTGTGGTGGTCACCATAAACTAATTTTACTTTTGAAAAGCTAGATTTTCCTCAGTAGTGTGGGCACCCCTTGATTTATAAAAGGGTTGCAATCCTGTAAGAGCATTCATATACAGTACAGTACAGTACAGTATCAGAATTTCAGAAAGAAAAAAAAAAACACACACACACACACACACACACACACACACACACACAGCTACTCCTCGGTTTACGACCTACTTGACTTACGACCACCCGGACATACAACCGCCCCAGTCGTACCAAAATTTTTTCAAATTACGTATTTTCGAGTTCTGGCATTAGTGATTGCGCTGTGGACTGACAAAATTTTCGTTTGTATTTCCCTTTAAAGTGGCTAGCAAGCTTAAAAGTGAGAGTTTTGTGGTGCTGAGAAGAAAAAGAGACACCCATTTTAGATTTTGTATGTATTATCTTCACATTTTTTACTTCCGACCAATTCGACTTAGGACCTGAATTTGGGTCCCTAACTCCGTCGTAAGTCGAGGAGTGGATGTGTGTGTGTGTGTGTGTGTGTGTGTGTGTGTATATATATATATATATATATATATATATATATATATATATATATATATATATATATATATATATATATATATATATATATATATATATATATATATATATATATATATATATATATATATATATATATATATATATATATATATATATATATATATATATATATATATATATATATATATATATATAACCCCCTCACTACAGGGTCAGCACTTTTTATTTTTTTATTTGGCAAACACCAGACGAGTTTATTCAGTAGAGAGGAGACCCCGTACACAAGTGGCTAGTAAACTGCAGTAGACTCTCGCCAACCATGGATTTTCCATGCTTAGTTTCCGGGTATCCAAGGTTTTTACTCTATACTGTACCATTTCACCAACCATGACATTGAATTTTGAGTTTCAGCAGATTAGTATGGTGTCTTTACCCCTCTGCGGTCTAATAGATTCCCTCAATAAGTGTGGGAAATAAATAGAAATAATACTCATAAATGAAAGAAAAGAAAAAGTACTGCATATCCATTTGGCAATCGTTTCACTCAGGATATGGGAGACAGGAGCACGCTCACTCTCCTCCCCCTCCCATGATTGTGGGCTAACTCCAGCAGATGTAAATGTTTATTCTATTTAAGTTTTTGACCCTATAATAATAATTTTTTATTTATTTATTTACATTTTTTGCACAAATCTGTATGGGCAATTCTGTCTGCATGTAACAGTAAAAGAATAAAAATAAAATAAAATTACGTATATCTACCCGAAACTGAGTTGAAAAAGAACAATAACGCAGCTCACAGCTCTGATTGGTAGGGAGCAGCCGAAATCCCCAACACCACACCTCCCTCCTGCTCCCCCTTCCCCTCCCACTATCTGACACTAACTCCCATGGACATAAGAAATGATTATTCTCTATGTTTTTGACCTTATGATAATCATTTCATTAATTTATTTTTATACACACACACACTACTACTACTACTGTACTGTACTTTGCTATCACTCGGAATCGAATACAGTAGAACGTCGATATAACACGAGATACGTTCTAAGAGAGGTCGCTTTAAACCGAATTTGCACTAAATCGAAGTGTTCTTTCAATAGAATAATTTGGTTTGGTACTTGAGAGAAACAGAAAATACTAAAAAGATTGAAAGTCTACCCAGATGCACCTCAGCCCATCTAGAATAAACAAAACATTGATTTTTGCAGTACAGCTCCTCCCCGACTTACGACGTACTCGACCTACGACTACCCGGACATACGACCGCCTCAGTCGTACCAAAATTTTGTCAAATTACATATTTTCGAGTCCCAACGTCAGTGATTGCGCTGTGTACTGCCAAAATTTTTGTTTGTAATTCACTTTAAAATGGCTGGCAAGCTTAAAAGTGAGAGTTTTGTGGTGCTGAGAAGAAAAAGAGACACCCATTTTAGATTTTCTATGTAATATTTAAGCATTTTCAACTTACGACCTGGATTTGGGTCCCTGCCGTTGTAAGTCGGGGAGGAGCTGTATTATGTTAAAACAAACACTCATAAATCAACACAGCTAAAATTAAGGGACGTGAAATGGTCT
The DNA here is from genome assembly GCF_018991925.1 of Homarus americanus. Taxonomy (NCBI): domain Eukaryota; kingdom Metazoa; phylum Arthropoda; class Malacostraca; order Decapoda; family Nephropidae; genus Homarus; species Homarus americanus. Next base: position 22,127,948 of record NW_024730668.1, read on the forward strand.
GTTTACCAGCGATCATCTGATGGGAAGGGGGGGGGGTGAGGTGATATGTTTGACAGTTGATGCCAAGGTCTAGTGCTTATTTATTTATCTGTCCTTAAGAGTGTCTTTAAGTTTTTCTCTTATAAAATGTCACTGAACTGACATGAGAATACAATTAACATTGCTGGAATTCTTATAAGATAGTGATTAGTTTGAATATATACATGCTGTAGCTCGCATTAGACATACAAATTTTAGTTCTAATTAATTTTATTACAAAGGGCTAAAAATTTTATCTCTTGTGCAAAATAAATGATGTTTATATTCAAATTATTCGCGGTCTTGCAAGGATTACAGCAATGCAAATTATATTCTCTTAACTTTAGTCTGTAATATTAAATAAGATAAAAACTTAAAGCCTTTAACCACCAAACCCTGGCTGGGAGGGAGGGAGGAAGGGGATGTGACAGTGACATGTTTGACAGTTGGCGCCAAGGTCTAGTGAAGTATTCATTTGTTTATTTATGTCCTGTAATGTGATACAGGTGATTAATTTTTATCTCGTGCAAAATATATGACCTTTATATTAAAATTATTCGCTGTCTTACAAGGATTCCAGCAATGCAAATTAAATTCTCTCAACTTTAGTCTGTGATATTATATAAGATAAAATCTTTAAGCCTAAAACCCTGACTGGGCAGATGGGGGAGGGAGGGGGAGGTGAGGTGATATGTTTGAAAGTTGGCGACGTAGGTCTAATGTGTGTGTATTTATCAGTCCTTAAGAGTGACTAAGTTTTTCTCTTATAAAATGCCACTGAAACGACCTGGGAGAATATAATTTACATTGCTGGGATTCTTGTAAGATACTGTATATCTTGGCCTATAAGACGGAATTTGAACCTTAAGAAAATCAGCCCAAAATTAGGGGTCGTCTTAAGTACCGGGTATAAAATTCTTACCTCTTAAATATTGTGGTTTAGCGTGTCAAGAGTGGTGATGGAAAGCATTGTAAACCACTCACAAGGTCCTACCACTAATTATTTTATAAAGAAACTTGCATTTGGGAAGCTGGATTAAAAATAAGATTACCGGTATATTAAAATAATGGAAATGTATAATAAACTTGTCTAACATACCGTAAAAGAACAGTATACCCCGGTAATAAATACAGCTATCATCACGCACCTCCCCGCCATTTGCCAGTGACGAGACAAAAAAGGGAAAGTGACCTCTGTAAGAGGGGTGAGATAGGGCTATTTTTAGCCAGTCTTTGTGTCCGAGGTGGTCAGTAATGCATATCGGTATATTTACTGATCATAATACTTATCTCCTATAAATAATTCATCTAAAATAAATTTTTTTACAAATAATATTCATTAAATGACTGCGTTAATTCTTGAAACTACCGACAGTGGTAAATTTAGGATGAGAATGATGAAGACGAAGTCAGGTCATCGGATTCGGAGTTTGATCCTTATGATCACCATAAAAGTATCAGGTCAACTTCACCTACCAGGTATAATGGAAGCCTCCCTTTGTTGCAAAACAAGTTTATAAATTAAAGAAAATACTTGCACTGTGTTTAAATATTACAGTATATTATAAATAAATAAATAAACAAATAAATCAGTAAATCTATTTCAAGTAAATGGAAAAATTTTACTCGACACCGACATTAGTTCCAGTTAAATAACAGACGCTTAAGTGAGTCACTAGTGTTTACACTACTGTACACCAGCCGGTAAAATTTGATGCCAATACTTGAAGTGAATTGGCCTTATTTTAAATAACCAACCATAAATAAATGCTAAAATGAAAAAAAGATCAAAAGTGAGAAACAATATACTGTATGTATGTTGTGTTGTCAAAGGAAGAGAAACAATTGAAACTCTGCAATTGTGTGTAAATGAGGTAGAATGATAGATCAGCAACCTACCGTATATCACGGCCTATAAGGCGGCGGGGTGCATAAGACGCCCCCCCCAAATTTCCATTTAAAAAGTAGCTTTTGAGCTCTATTTGCTGTATAAGACCAGTACCCCAAATGTGACACTTACCCACTGACTCAGTAGTCCTTTACCAACCATCCTTGATTTTTTAAAATAAGGCCAATTCACTTCAAGTAATGTCATCAAATTATACCCGCTGGTGTAGTGTAAACACTAGTGACGTCACTGAAGCGTCTGCTATTTACCGATAACTGGAACTAATGTCGGTATCGAGTAAAATTTTTCCATTTACTTGAAATGGATTTACTGATTTATTTGTTTATTTATTTATTTATTTATAATATACTGTAACATATTAAACACACTGCAAGTATTTTCTTTCATTTATACGCTTGCTTCACACGAGACGATCGGTGGTGGGAGTGTTCCCTCGTCTCGGTGGTGTGGCTGTGTTCCGACTATTTATACAACATGTGGTTCAACAGCAACCACCGTATTCTAATTGTGGTGTTTCATTAGGATTTGAGTGAAAAAGGTTACCAGTATGTACTTACTACATACATTTATTACACAAATATATATATATATATATATATATATATATATATATATATATATATATATATATATATATATATATATATATATATATATATATATATATATATATATATATATATATATATATATATATATATATATATATATATATATATATATATATATATATATATATATATATATATACTGAATATACTATGTACAAAAAATGAATGTTCAATGAATTATTTATGGTGCATTAGGGTACTGGCCACTTCAGACGAGCTATAAATAGCCTTATCTCCCCTCCATCTCACCCTGAGCCAGAGGGAAGCGTCTTGGTAAATAACATGTTTGCTTATTTTCCATTTACTTGAAATAGATTTACCGAATTGCAGTTTCAATTGTTCCTCTTACTTTGACAACACAACATACATACAGTATATTATTTCTCAGTTTTGATCTTTTTTTTTAATTTTTGTATTTATTTATAGTTAGTTACTTAAAATAAGGCCAATTCACTTCAAGTAATGGCATCAAATATTACCAGCTGGTGTAGTGTAAACACTAGTGACGTCACTTGAGCGTCTGTAATTAACCGTCGATAGTTTCAAGAATTAATGCACTCATTTACTGAATATTCTTTGTAAAAAAATACAATTTAAATCAATTATTTATAGGAGATAAATATTATTATGAGTAAATATACCGATACCGGTATGCATTACTGACCACCTCCACGGCTAAAAATAGCCCAATCTCGTGGTCACTTTCCCTTTCTTGTCTCCTCACTGGCAAATGGGGGGGGGCGTGGGGAGGGGTGTGTGATGATAGCTGTGTTTATTACAGGGGTATAAATCTCTTTTACGGTATGTTAGACAGGTTTATAATACATTTTTATTATTTTAATATACCGGTAATCTTAATTTGAATCCAGCTTGCCAAACGTAAGTTTCAGTATAAAATAATTAGTGGTAAGACCTTGTGAGTGGCTTACGATGTTTTCATCACCACTCTTGACACACTAAACCACAATATTTAAGAGGTAAGAATTTTAAACTTGGTGGTTTAGACGACCCCCTAACTTTGGGCAGATTTTTTTAATGTTCAAATTTCATCTTATAGGCCGTGATATACGGTAGGACTTGGTCACAATTTTCGTGATGCCATATGGAAGTAGGGTCTACCATTACCTAGACAATACATTATGCTTCCAATATCTTCCCAGGCGGTAGCATCTCCCTGTTTGATAGTTGTAATCATTTAGTACATGTACAGTACAGGTTTGCACTTAGGTCAGTTATTTCTTTTACGTTTCTTTTAGTATGGTGTGTACATGTAAATTTATAAAAATAAATTAAGAAATTTATGTAAATCTACCCAAAAGTACAGTTGAAAAACTTGTACTTTATTAAAATGTACTAAACTAATGTAGTACTAAAATTTTTATCTCTTGTGCAAAATATATGATGTCTAGATTCAAATTATTCACTGTCTTGCAAGGATTCCAGCAATGCAAATTATATTCTCCTAACTTTAGTCTGTGATATTATATAAGATAAAAGCTTTAAACCTAAAACCACCAAACCCTGGCAAGGAGGGGGGGAGGAAGGGGAGGTGACAGTGACATTTTTGACACACTTTTTGACCTGTGATGGGGGGCAACTTCTTGCATGAAGAATGTGGACTGGTGAAGTTAATAATAATAAAAAAAAAAAATATTTTTCCAAGACACTCTTGCAACGATCAGAGATCATTTTCGTGTTTTGGGGGAGGAAATGGAGGCCAGCATGACCACGTTTTCCACTGAACGCTCCCCACACCATCATACTTGCAGCATATTTCACGGTTTTAATGGTGTAACGAGGATCATACCGGCTGGTGTTGGTGGGCCTTCTGACTGTCCGTTTCCCTGCAGTCAGGATGCAAAAATTGCTTTCATCAGACCACATCACAGAATTTCATTGTTCTTTGCTCCAGTGCTGGTATATTCTTGCAAAAGCAAGCCGCTGATGGCGCATTTGGTCCATGAGAAGTGGTTTTCGCTCTACATTAGGATCCATTTCTTCAAACATTTGCATCTCCTCATTAATAGTAGCAAATGCCTCTGCCATTTGTTTCACTGAAAGCTTTTTAGGGAGTGCAGGTTCTTCTACATTTTGTCCCTCTTCTTCCTCTGCCAATTTATGTGCCTCCAGTTCAATAAGATCCTTGTTACTTAGCTCTTGTGCTACACTTTCTACCAACTGCTCAACATCTTCATTATCAATTTCTAACTCCAGTTGTTTACCCATCTGCACTATCTTGTCACTAATCTCAGAAACTGTATCATTTTTATTAAATCCTTTGAAAACACATATCTATTCAGGATCTTCAATGTTCCATTCATGCGCTGACCTGTAACCTCATCCCATGCTGCAACTATGTTCTTTGTTCAATGCAAAATGTTGTAGTCCTTCCAAAATTCTCTGAGTGTTTTCTCGCGTTTAGTAACAGCAACAGCCTGAGCGAAGTTTGTATGTAAATAATACGCTTTAAAAGCAACAACAACACCTTGATCCATGGGTTGAATGACAGAGGTGGTGTTAGGTGGAAGGTAGATTACCTTAACATTAGGGTGCAGGTCATCCAGGTGTGGTGGGTGTCCCGTGTCCCGGAGCATTATCTAAATTTAACACAATCTTGAATGCAACCCCTTGTTGCAGACAATATTCCTTGGCTCGTGGAATGAAACAACTCGGGAACTAATCCTCAAACAGTGCTAGGGTCATCCATGCTTTCTTATTACTGCGATAAAACACTGGCAATGTGTGCTTGCTGACATTTTTAAAAGTCCTTGGGTTCTCAGAATGGTATTTCATGAAGGGTTTTACCTTGAAACCAGCTACATTCCGTCACAACAGAAGTATGATTCATGCCTTGAATCCCGGCATGGTGTTCACCTCTTTGTGGATGTATGTCCGTTCTGGCCTGCGCTTCCAGAATAAACCGGTTTCATCCACATTAAATATTTGCTCAGGCAAATACTTTCCCTCCACGATGACACGATCTAGCTCCTCCTTAAATGCTTCAGCAGCACCCACATCAGCACTTGCTGCCTCTCCACTCACCTTTACACTGCAAATTGTAAAGTTTTTAAACCTTTGAAACCACCCATGACTAGCTGTGAAGTTTTGGTCGTACTCATCTCCTGCCTGCTCTTTCAGGGTTTCAAAAAGGCTTCTTGCCTTAGCCTATATGGTTAGAAGGCTTAACGGCATATGCTTTTGTAGCGGATCTTCCATCCATGTCATGAGTAATTTCTCCATCTCATGAAGAGGACCTTGTCTTTTTTTATTATTATGCCCTTCATAGGTGCTGATCCTTTCACTACCTCACGAATTCGTTCCTTGTCCTTCAAAATTGTTGCTATCGTCGCGTAAGAAAAGCCAATGTCACACAAAAATTTTTATACCGTTTTTCCATTTTCATGTTGCATTATCATTTTCATTTTCATATCAAAATTAATTGGCTGTCTCTTTTTCTTCTCAGCACCACGAGAATACCCACTTTTACACTTGCCAGCCATTCTAAAGGGAATTACAAACGAAAATTTTGTAAGTACTGAGTGGGATATGACGTGTATGCTGCACATCACACGGCGGCAGCGCGTGCCAACCGAAGTTGTCGTACGAGGTCACATTAAGACCAAAAGTCTGGACTCGAAAATAATTTGAAATATTTTAATATAATATACGACAATGGCCGTCGTAAGTCTGGGTTGTCATGAGTCGCATATGTCAAATGTCGAGGTGAAACTGTACAGTATATATAAATGATTGTTATTTAACCCCACACACTTGACGTATTGTACATAAACATGAATAGTATACATAAAGTAGGATCACTCAAGTTCATTAATTAACATCTCACATAGTGGTTTAGTTCATGTTAACTTGACTTATGAATTGATATATGTCCTGTTCACCAATATACAAGGCTGTATTGCATTTTCTTCTAATGGATTTACTATATTTTACAGCTTATAAGATACTTTTATATATCAGTAGGGAATATTTAGGAAAAAGCTTTTGAGTGCATTTTTATCCTGTAACCATAAATTTCTTCAAATGAGGGTAAAATCACATTCAAAGTGTTAGTACATGCACTCACTGAGCTGTTATTGTACTAAGATGTCCAACCTAAGCATTCCAAAAACATGAACTGGCAACTGAATACAAGTCTTTGCCATTTGCTGATAAATAACATTCGTGTTATTGAGACACTTTGAGTGTGTGGTGATGGCTGTCTGCATTATTTAAAGTTTCTTTGAAAAGCAAAAGGATGTTTCCTAATAAAAATAATAACATATATATTGCAGGTACGGTATGACATTAATACCCTGTAGATAGTAACATTTGTAAGAGCTCAGAAACCACTACTGCTTACCTCTGAAAAGTTGGGTGCCGTATGGTCGCTAATCGTCTCAGTCTATCGTCATCAATATCTATAAATGCAGCCTTTATATTTACAGTAATTTCTTTTTTAATTAATTAAAAATAATAATAATATGTGTAAGTAAACTATAACATATTTTTATCTCTTGAGTTGGGCGAGGTAGAATTTAGCCTACTGAGATACCAACTGAGAGATTCATTTGCCTACGAGAGGCAGCAACTTCACATATAGGACACGGGGTGATTCTTTATCCATTTTTTCAGAAAAAAGTACGTGTATATGCAATAAAATACAGCTAAATAAAGGATTATAACAATTTGAATATTTGAATTTTTGCTTTCTTATATTTGTTCTGTTAAGGGGAGCGTCCGGCTGAAAATACGATGAAAATCGGAAAGTTGCGAAAATATTTAGAAAATTCCTGAGGAAAGCCGTTTCCTATGGCTATCTGCTGACGTATTTTGATTGTGTAATTTGTACTATTTAAGTAGCCTTGCATGATTGTTCTACCCCCCCCCCCCTTCATTTAGAGGGCTCTTCTGTTTACATAGCAAAAGCTGTAGAAAAGTATTTATAATAATGTTTTGGTGTAAAGTAATATCAATCACTTTAGAAAAGTATTTATAATAATATTTTGGTGTAAAATAATACCAATCACGGTAAAAATCAATATCTGGCACCTCTGTCAGGTAGCTAGCAGCAGGGCAAGAGTCTAAGGCTGTTTGTACTCCTCAGTTACCCACAAAAGAAGCGAGAGTGAAGTTTGACCGTGTGTTGCTTTCGCTCCACCCTTATCGGCTTGTATCTTAAAACAAGTTTTTCTGCTCTTCAAATCCCTAAGACTCAGCCATTTATGGGCTGATTCTAAGAAAACAAAAACTAAGTAGTAGAATAACATATTGTGCATGACTGAACATATAGATTTTCTTTATATTTGGCTTGGTTTATTATTTGCTGATTTATCTTTAAAAAATTTTCGAGGAAAAAATGGTAAGTTAGGAAAAAAATTCATACACCCAAAATAAAAATTATAATTAGAAATATATATATGGCACGTTCAAGAGGAGTAAATTGCCTATACTCCACATATATTTCAACGTAATCTAGCGATAAGTTATGAAGAAGTAGGATTTTGAATATTGATAAGAATATAAGGGAAAATCAGGTATAGCATCAGAGATTAGGCAGAACCTATTCAGGGGTATAGCAACAAGTACCTGGTATCCTTAAATGCTGACATGAAATTTATATTGATTGATCAATTGTTAACGAACTTCATGCTTCAGCCGGACGCTTCCCTTAATTAGAGTTACATGAACAAGCGCTTTGCAGAGAATATAATTACTGCATTTTTATTTCCTTCACTTTGTTTTACAATGGCACTAAGAAGCATGAGACTGGATTTTTAGGAGAGTATGTACTGTATACTGTATGTACACGCATAGATAAATTTTTTATATGAAACTAGAAATGGATAGGGGGATCCCAGATTAAAGCTGCCCCTTTAACATTAATTTATGATGATGTGACTTATGAATTAGGGATGTTGTCTGTTTAGCATTGCAGTACATTTTAATATAATGTCTTTGGTCATCAACTGTCACATAACTACCTCGTGGCACAGATTGCAGGACAATGTGGAGGACCTAAGCAACATTCTATTCTCGGTCAGTGTGGTTGGTGTCCTTGTTTATATTTAAAGGCAGAACACAACATTTTATGCTTTTTAAGGCTTATATTGGATTATGTACCTTAACATTGTATTTTTAAAATGTGCAACAAGTGTCAGTTAGTACAATATTGAATGTCATGGTGTAAGAGGGGAACTTTTCAATGTTTTTTTTTTTGCCACTTATTTTTTTAACTTTCTTGGTTATATCTCTTTAATTTCTTTTTATTTCAAATTTATTTTCTCAAAGTACTTACTGTATTTCTTTCAGTGTCTTTTGTTTGTTTATTTTTTCTTATTTACTTTTATTCTTAAAAGTATTTAGTTATATTCTTTTGGTGGGTTAACCGGGAGAACCACGTTCTCTTCTATTCTTACACATTCGTGTAATTACTCTATTTACATCTTAGAGCTGCCACCACCCAGGCTTTCTTTAGAATATAACATCCACAGTGAACCTCTCAACTAAATTGGCAGTGTGGTATACACAAGAGGTTAGGCACGCGAGTTATCAGGTGTATTTTCAGGGATGGCAATTGTTAAAAGAAATTCTACTGAATTCTACTGAATACATATTTATTAAAATCAAATCTGAATACTGAGACAATGTGAACCTTCACTCATAACATTAAAACTTAGATTCAATTACTGATTACTTTACTGTACACTTAGTCAAACCAGAAATGACCAGTAGGTTGTACTTTATAAGTAGCCAAAATAGATCTTCAGTCATCATTTACAACATTCAATAATTATACCTCCTCAAGGGTATTACACAACATTGATGGTCACTCTAAACACTTGTCAGTAGCATAGAATGATGGTATTACTTAGAGCACTATGCTATTACTTGATTAACAATCAGGGAAACATCCACCAATACATATCAACTCTGAGTACAGCTGGTTCACTCACACACATAAACTCTAATACTGGGGATAGTAATAGTTGTGGTTTCAGTACTCAACCTGGGACAATTGTATTCCCGATAACCTGTCTACAGTAATTCAAACAAGAATCATTAACACATACAGGATGAATACACTAGGCTTATACCACTGGTTATTAAAACAAATGCTGAGCGGCTACACTCTCTAACTGTGGCTGGGCTCATACTTGAGAGTGAATCAGCGGACCCGCGCTCTTGTGCCCTGGAGCATCCTGCCCTCAGATATTAATCTGACTGTATTAAAGACATCCTGCCTCAAACATCTTGCCTGCAAGTGGCTACCGATTATCGCCAGCAACACATACAGTACCTGGTAGACGAGGAAGGAACGTCAAGAAGTGACTAAAGTCAAAATACAAAATGTCACAAAATACGTCTGGCAAGGGAACGAATGGATCATTCAACACAGAAGGCGCCTAGTTACATTTCAGTATCATTTGATACATAAGACGTTCAACTATTGTAAAACGAACACTGATGTATTCAACTAAGTTCAATTGAGTTTAATTCACTTTACATGGCAGTGTGCAACACGATACATACATTACTTGGCAAACGAGGAAGGAGCGTCAAAAAGTGAATGCTCATCTCTTGTACACCATTTATATACGCCATGATGCCACAACAAGAACTATGTTGTAGTACACATTGGACTATGACAATCAGTGTCATAGATCAGATCAATTTCTTAAGGTTAACGCTTACAATCTAATTAGTGTTTGAGTTTGCAATGCAATACTGTAATTAAATTGACTTATCTACCGAGACTGGCAATCACATTCCGTACTGACTTGACTTGAGGAGGAACAAGGGGCTTTCATTCCCAGTCGTTATATTTCGGGGCAGTGAGCAGTTGACAGGTTTCTCTCAAATGATTAATGCCTTTCGTAAATACAAAACTGGCAATAATTTCAAAGCAATATGACTTTAGTGGCGAGTAGAAATCTTGTAATGTCTCACAGGCTGGGACAGGATTCTCGCCTCTATTGCAAATTCTAATACTCAATTTACTTGACAATTTCACTAAAAGTAAATAGAGTACAATTGAAGCTTTCAGCATCACTCACAATGTATCTTGAATATTTCAGCTATAAGCAGCAGGTATATACTGTATATTTTACAGTAACACAGACACATTCATTCATAATTTTAAATATACAAACATAAACATGGGATACTAGAGATCCTGAAACGCATGATAGAGAAAACAAACATCTCAGCGGATGACAGAAAACGAACGTCTCAGTAGGGGAGCTCAAGAAATAAGTTAAAGCTATATGTTTTATGGGCTATTGAGCTTAATATATGAATCCTCTGATTTTATGTTAACTAACATATATGACTGTGATTAATACAATGGGGACTTTGATGCTGGTGAACCCCCCCCCCCAAAAAAAAATAAATAAAAAAAAATTAAATAAAGTATATTATTTATACGGAACATGTTTATCCACTTATTATTATTTAATTTAAAGTAGCACTTTCCAGGAGCACATCTATGATGATAAGTAGGGTCAACTTATATCTGCTGTCAAGGACATACAACTGTTATATAAATAACCATTAAAATGATTCTCAATACAGTGCAGGCTTCCCCGCTTTATGGAATCTCTGGTTACAGAAGTTCATCCTTATGGAATTTTGAAATTATGACAATAATTTCGGGTTATGGAAAAAAGATCGCCCTTGTGGAATTTGGGTAAATAAAAAAAATAAAATAAAAAAAATAAGATAAAAAGTTAAGAAAAACATTTGTGATTTTTAACCCAAATTTTTTCCCAAACTCAAAATTATTTTGTGTAGATTCTCTGTGGTGGCCACAAGGTTGTTGGAAGGCCACTCACCTCCCCAGTTGTTAGCAACCACCACAACAATAGTGCTGCTCAAATTGAATTTTTTCCCTAGTTGGTGTTCAGTTATGTGCCTGTGTTACTGTGTACTCTTATTCAAGGTGAGTGGAAAAAGACCACCAAGTTCAAGTGAAAGCAGTGGTGATAAAAGGTTCCATAAAGGAATTGTATTGGAATAATACTTGATGTTTTAAGGAGGTAACTCCCAGTAACTTTGATCCCACAACCTCATCTCACCACCTCCTGTAGCACTCCACATCATTTCTGGTAAGTAAAATTTGTGTGTTTTCATTTATTATCATGTTACATCATGAATGACTCACTGTATGTGGGAAAAATAGTTTTACGTTACAGAAAGATTTTGGGGAACGGAACCCTTCCATAACCCGGGGGATGCCTGTATTGTAAAAAAATAATGGTTAATGTGAAACAGCAGTGAGAAGACCACATCTCTTTTTGAAAAAGCTTTTTTTTTGTGTGTGTGTGTGTGTACAAGATACATAATGAGAAAAATTATCATGAGGAAAACTAAGGTCCTGTCTGTTGATACTGTTGAACACGTGTCTGATAGACGTTTAACTTGCGCAGCTTGTAGTACCCTGTAGAAGATTTAAAGCATTTATTTTTATTAGGCTACTAAGGTACATTCTGAACCAAGGCTTTTACACTTTATTTTTTTACAAGATAGTAAATATTCATTTTTTTTTAAGTTGAATTCCCACATTTGCATGTAAACTCTTAATGCAAAAAGTTATTGTTGTTGAACTTAATTCCATTGTGATACTTTTTGTCCTTTTACATCGATCTCAAACAGTCTTGGTATTCATGGTAAACTGGTTTGCCATCTCAAAAAAGAAAAAAAGAAAAGAAACACTTGCCACTTGTTCTTGTCCTATCATATCCTGAACTATTTTACTCACTTTAGGAATTGTTCTACAGTAAACTTCATCTAATCCAAACTAAATGGGGGAAGGCCTGTCCAGTTTGGCTGAAATTCCAGGTTAGGCAGGAGCCTGTATTATCTATACAGTACTGTATTGCAAGGTGGAAAATTCCAGAGGATGGGGGATTTCCAACTCAGGCTACCTAAGAACACCGAACCTATTGTAATTTTTAGCTTAGACCTAACACCCGCAGGGTTTTTATATGCCATTTGAATTTTTTTTTTTAGCTGCTTAGGGTTTTAACATATGTGGAAACAGGTTAATTTTTCCTCGGCATCTTGGTGCTGGCTCTCACTGCAGCTGTATTCAGTTAGTCATCCATCAGCTGGTGTTGCCAGGAGCTCTCATACGTCTGGCAGCAATGTGTGCTGTCTTGGTTGTTACTCTCACCTCCATTCAAGCCTTATGCCCCTAAAATACCTCTGATTTGATGGCCCATATCATATAGATTTATTTTATTTTATATACAGTACTGTATATTTATTTAGATAAACAATAAAGGATTATTTTGGTATAAAAATGGTGTTTCTAATGTATTTAGAACTGATTTTATAAACTCTGGTATAAACATCTAATAAGTTTTTCATAAAAGAATTGAGTTCCCATCATATGTGTCAAAACATTTTGTTTAAGGATCTTTTGTTGAAACAACCTTGAAGAGAATTTTTTGAAGATTATTATGGTATCAAATTGATCTTTCAAGTACTGTGGATATATGTTTATACACCTATTCACTAGCCGTAAATATTTTTGCTCTTGACAGTGGCCTAATACCTGAATAATGGGAGTGATAAGATAATAGTAGAAAGTAAAAGAGTGCATCATATGGTATACATTATAATATGCCTGTTCATACAAAATAGAAGCACATAGTACCTGTACATGTTAATAATAAAGTACTGTACAGTACTTATCAATTATTAACTTATGAGGAAGGAGGTGATTGTATGATACAGTGTACACCACCGTAGGTGGAGAGGTAATGTTTTCACTGCTAATTTCATTGACTATATGTACTGTTCACTGTTTATATTTCTTACACACTTCAGTTTAGTGCTCCACAGCTACCACCTCCCCCACAGTGGTAACCTCCGCTTACATCAACTTTCCCCTGTACTAACCTACGAACCAGATTTTTATTTTTTTTTTCCGGGTTAGAGATACACGTGTCCAGTTTGCACGGGAATATGGATTAAGGAAGTCCGGGTTAGAGGGAGATTAACTGTATATTATTTAATGCTTATCATCCCATATTCACATTATTCCTTGATTTATACCCTATGTTGCTAATATTACTCTGTCCATAATACTGGCATTCAATAAATGACCAGTCTTAGGGGTGTATCCAAACTTTTCTTCCAACCTGGTGGCCAAGGGCAGGGGTAGATCCAGGAATTTTCTAGACAAGGGCTTTACTGTAGAGACACAAGGGCACCAAAGGTAGAGCTGAAAGTGCATTTCAGTGTACATGTATTGACACCACCGCAAGAAGTTTCCCCTGCCCAGACGGACATAACCCTCTCGTGGTCTTTCATTGCAAATAGCGTCGCTAAGAGCTCCCATGCTGACCTAACCCTTCCTGCTCAGCCATATCTCATACTGAGAGTATGCTTCTTGTAAGTAGAAATGCTGGAACAGTTGACTGGACCTATTAACCACCAAAGTTTCTCCCACTAGCCTTGTGGGCTGGCAGATGCATCTCTAGAGGTGCAATTTGGGCCTGGATCACAATGTTTACTAAATAGAAAAACAGTTCCTGTTACCGACACAACTTACATCAAAAGACTGTGAGGGGGTGAGATTTCCGGCCCGTGGCTAGGAATACCAGAGGGTTAATTCTAACAAGAAATATACATCAACAAGGCATGGAATTTGAACTGAAGGCTCCTTTCTCTTTAATTAACATTTCAGTTAAACATGTACAGTAATGAAAGTTCATAGGTTCATTGGCTGAATCAACTACAGACCTAGAAACTGTAAGGTTGGGGGAGGAGTGGTCAAAGATTGGCAAATATGGTTGATAAGGCCGGTCCACTGTTACAGCATTTCTACTTGCAAGAAGCGTGTTCTGCATCGAAAGACCACCTAGTACCACCACCCTCCCTAAATCCATTACTGAAAAAGGTCATTATCAGAGTAAAATTGGACAATAACGAACACCTTTACGGAGTGTTGTGTAAACATTTATGTTACTTTTACATTATACAGTACTCTATCCTCTTCGCCACTAATCAGCCTGTTAGCTGCTTGAGCAGTTGGTCACATTTCTGTTATGTATTGTTGGCAAGTACTGGCTCCAGAATGTATGTGTACAAGGAGTCTTCATTATATGTTTGGGATATGTTCCAGAGAAATGCTACTTCCAGTGAAATGTTTTATAACGAGGAATTTTTTCCCATAACAATTAATGTAATTAGGGGTATATGCACTCCAACATGTACATTAATACCCCTTGAAAGCTCAGGATGTGTTCCCAGAGAGAGAGTCTTCAGCAAATCAGCTTACAATGGGGTCATTATAACATACTGTACAGGTAAACCTCGATAAACGATGTCTCGTTGAGTGATATTCCGTTTTAATGGTGGTCATGAAAGAAAACCATCTCGCTATACCCTGTATACAATAAAAAAATCGCTTTAATGATATCCATTGGTTGGAAAAATTTTTTTTTTATCTCAGGAGCAAACTCTGGGTTGTATATAAGTACAGTGACCCCTCGTTTAACGAACGCCTCGGTTAATGAAATTTCGGTTAACGAACTGCCTTCCATAAGGATCTTCAATTCGGTTAATGAACAAAAATTTGGTTAACGAATTTCTTACGAACCGACCTCAACATGTTTTCGCTTGCACTGACCGGGCAACCAGCTTTAGTATCAGTCCGCCAATACATTAATCGGTTCTAGGGCTTAAATTCCTTACTATTTTAGTAAATATCAAGAAATTTATACTATTCAATAATTTTAAAAGTTTAATATTCAATTTTTTAGTCATTTTAACAATTATTGAACATAATTGAAGGTAAAGTGACTAGTTTAATGCGCATCCAGCCTCTTAACAAGCAAACAGGCGTTAGTCTCTCTGTTTTCACTGGAAACATCTTGCTTGAGACTCTTCAACAAAGTTTCAAATTATTATTTTGAAATATATTTTACATATTGACAATATATAATGCAGTGCAGTGTTGATTTAAAGAAAATAATCTTGAATTACACCAAGAGCTAAAATTTTATGGGTGAAATGGCGCCATGGGGTGACTTCTCTTCCACCCCAATGCCTTCTCTTCTTCCTTCTCCTCCACCCCCATTCTAAATCCCATCATCATCATCATCATCATCCAGGAGCCTTCTACATACACACCTCAAAGTAAGTGAGCTTTTCTACCATTTTTGTTGAATTTAGGAAATTTTCGGTGAGCTGGAACCAATTACCCAAAAACCCATTGAAACAATGGTTTCGGTTAACGAACTTTTCGGTTAACGAACGACCTTCTGGAACGGATTGAGTTCGTTAACCGAGGGGTCACTGTATATATTTTCATTTGCTATAGATGAAGCAAAAGACAACAACTCATATACTTGGTAACCAAACCAATACAGTATGCAGGACTCTTTGGCAAGCATTTTTATATGTGATAAATAAATTGTACTAAGGAGGAATTTACACAAATTTTGTGGAGGCATGAGTTAGTTCTATGGGAAAATATTACAATGCATTCATTTACCAGTTCTTATGTGATATTTACAGTAAAGATAAGTTATTAATGTTTAGAAAAGAAAAAGATATTAGAGGATTGGTTAGAATATGTTAAAAATATGTGTACAGCATATACGAGTACTGTACAGTACTCTGAGAATGTGAGCTCTGTAAAGTGTGTTTATCTGTATGCAACCTGAAATATGAAAGTATTTTCTTTGCTGTTCTTGTGAAAAACAGGAAGTGAAGGTTTAGGATGTGTAAAAAGATAGAGTGATCCACAATAGAAACATGTTGAAAATTGAATTTATTCCTGGAAAAATGGAATAGCACCAGCAAGTATACATTCGCATGTTGGTGGTACAACTATGGTTATCTCTCACCATTGTGTCTTGGGATCAAGTCCTGGCCCATGACAGATGTGGGAAAAGTGCATTATCCAGTGTGACACTACCAATATTCACAGGTTTTCTCAAGGTACTCAGCTCTCTTCCTGTACTAACATTGGGCAATAAAGTTCATAATAAATAAATGACCAACTGCCTGAATGGTTAGTAGCTAGTAAGTGGTGAAATGTTGTATTAAAAAATAAACTAACAATAACATATTTCACCAGTTATGTCAATAAGTTCTATGATTTTAAACAAACCTTGTAAACCTTAGTGTACAGTGATATTCTTATCATCCATATTTTATGACTAAATGTACACTAGTGCAGAAACCAACCCAAAACTTTTATGCTAAACATAAGAAAAATACGGCAATGGTACAGTAGATGAGGACTGTCGTTATAACACTGCAGGCTGCTCATTTATTATAAAAATCTTTTACTTTTGTATATTTGCTTTTTAATTCATTGTGATCAGTATATACGTTGCTGCATCATTCAATGAATATTTTTTTTAATTTGTTGTTTTAATAGAATATATGTATATAAACATGTTTATTACCTTGAAACTTTTATTCGTAACATACTATACTGTACAGTACAGTACTGTACTGTTAAAATGTCAAATATCAAGCCAGTACAGTACATTCTCAACTTCTATCTTCAGACCTGCAATTGAACTATGAAAAATAATTATATTTTGCAAAGGAATACTCTATATTACTGTATACAGTACATTGTGATGATGTGGAAGGCATAAAAAGGTAATAGAATTGATGAGAGATGAGTGAAAGTATTTAGGTATGTGGTTAAATGAAAGTATTTTCTTAAGCATCATAATAATGAACATTACTAAAACTGCTTGTGATCTCTCTGTTAATGTTTTGTACCTGTATACATATTTTTTTTATATATATACAACCAAGCAACTACTTGTATAAATTGAAACTTGCAAATAAAAGGATGAGAGATGTTGACATGAAATTTATTTAATTCCTCTTATCAAATCCTTTGAAGTACAGTACTGCATGTACTGTTAATTTTCATTTTGTAATACTGTACCTGTACTTGTTATTCCAGTTTTTACCAGGAGG
Source organism: Homarus americanus (assembly GCF_018991925.1). Lineage (NCBI taxonomy): Eukaryota > Metazoa > Arthropoda > Malacostraca > Decapoda > Nephropidae > Homarus > Homarus americanus. Next base: position 22,145,444 of record NW_024730668.1, read on the forward strand.
ATGTAAAATCTTAAATAATTTATTCGCCAGTTCTTATCTTACAATTCAGTAACTGTGTATGACATCTTATACTCAGTGCATCAACAGGTACAGTACTATATATGAAACAATTACTGTACCTACAGTATATTTTATATAGTTTTAATGATAAGATATAAAGGGAGCAGTTGGGGGGATATCTTACTCTGGTGAGTGCTCATCTTCAAACATAATACTGTAGCTAAATATGGATAGGTAGTGAGAAATGATCTCAGGCCCATCATCAGATTCATAAGTCTAGGGGGGCAGCTTTTCTTATTTAGGGCTTTGTCATATAAGACATCTTTATTGCTCATAATTATCCCAAATTTAAGTAATTTGTTAATAAAAATCAATATACTGTACAGTATTACCCCGCCTAACGCGGTTTCACTTAACGCGTTTTATCATATACGCGGTGCCTCGCCAGAGCTGAACTTTCACTTAACACGGATTTTTTCCACATATACGCGGTGAGTGTCCGGCTCGAGACGCTATTTTTAGATTTGCCCCACCCGCCACCCTGCCTGACTGCCTGTTTTAGCTCATAAAATTCATACAAATTACCCGGCCAGAATATAATTTACATTGCTGGAATTCTTATAATTTGGTGATCATTTTGAATATAAACATCATATATTTTGCATTAGACATACAAATTTTAGATAAAAAATTTTCTCAGAGTAACTATGTTATCTTTTGTGCAAAATATATGACATTTATATTCAAAATATTCCTGGTCTTACAAGGAATCCAGCAATGTCAATTATATTATCCTAACTTTAGTTTGAGGTATTATTTATTAAAATTTAGTGGTTATCCCACACATCTCCTTGGGAGGTTGGTGGGGGGTGGGGGGGTGGGAGGGACTGACCGACCATGTACTTTGTTGACAGAATTCGTGAAGATTATTTTTTTTTTTATTAACTGAAGATATTTGTTTTAGCTCATAAAATTCATACAAATTACCCGGTCTGAATATAATTTACATTGCTGGAATTCTTATAATTTGATGATCATTTTGAATATAAACATCATATATTTTGCATTAGACATACAAATTTTAGATAAAAAATTTTCTCAAATTAACTATGTTATCTTTTGTGCAAAATATATGACATTTATATTCAAAATATTCCTGGTCTTACAAGGAATCCAGCAATGTCAATTATATTATCCTAACTTTAATCTGAGGTATTATTTAATACTAAATGTTAAAAACTCTGGAAGGGAGGATTGGTGGGGGGTGGGGGGGAGGGTTGGGACTGACCGCGCGGTTGGAAGAGGGGGGGAGGCAAGGTGGGGTACTTTGATTGACAGATAGTGTCGTGAAGATTATTTTTTTTTTTATTAACTGAAGATATTTGTTTTAGCTCATAAAATTCATACAAATTACCCGGTCAGAATATAATTTACATTGCTGGAATTCTTATAATTTGGTGATCATTTTGAATATAAACATCATATATTTTGCATTAAACATACAAATTTTAGATAAAAATTTTTCTCTAGGTAACTATGTTATCTTTTGTGCAAAATATATGACATTTATATTCAAAATATTCCTGGTCTTACAAGGAATCCAGCAATGTCAATTGTATTATCCTAACTTTAGTTTGAGGTATTATTTATTAAAATTTAGTGGTTTTCCCCCAAAAATTTCTCTGAGAGGGAAGAGCCGGCAGTGTAGTGTGAGAGGGGGAGGGAGTTGAGTCCATTATTTGAATGGACATTAACTTGGCGACTGTATTTCTCTATTTCTCTTAAGTATTAATTGTGTGCATGTACCATCATAAAATTAAGATGTTATTTTTACTACAACATAGGTATGTGCCTTCAAAAAGTGGAGTTTGGGGGTCGGGCCGGTTTCTATTGGAATTAATCCCATATGTTCTGTTGTTCACTTAACGCGGATTTCACTTAACGCGGGACCCTCTGGGTTCAATTGACCGCGTTAAGTGGGGTACAACTGTACAAGAATAACTTTACTAATTTTTTCTCAAGATTAATATGTAATCATATCAATAATATTTGCTACACTGAAACAGTCAATTGAATACAATTGCTTTTTCCTCAAGGAATTAACATGCAGAGAATAATATGGGCTGTAGTAAATTTGAAAAATACACTTTTATCAATAACCCAAAGCTAAATCAGTGTTATTGAATTTTTCTCAAGAAAGTAACATGCATACATCAATAATATGCTCTACAATAACAATAATGTAATCATGTCAATCAACAATCAAATGTTCTACATAAACATAATCAACTCAGCACAATTGAATTTTTCTGCTTGCAGCAAAAGTACCAAGGAATTCCTCAATGTTCAGTTTCTGTGTTCTGTACTGTATAGCCAGCCAAAAATGCAAGCAAGACTAGGCTGCTTTTCCTATAATGAGTGCAGCTGCATAAAGTTGGTAGACGTAAGTGAATCCATTTCAGAAAGGATACATTAACATGCAATTATCACCAAGGTCCTTGTGAACTGTACCATCAAACTCTTTCTTGATAAGTCGTTTAGCCACATGACATTCATTTACTAGCAAAGGTGACTCAGTGTCGACACCACTCAGCTTAGCTAACAGAGAAAGTTTTCAGAATTTAAGAAACAATCCCTGGATTCTGGCCAAAGACTAGAAATTGCTGCAAACACTGCACTACTATGCTCACCAAATCGGGCATTCAGTTCACCAAGGCAGTCATCTAGAATAGTTGACAAAGCAAAGTACTGTACTGTAGTTTAACTTTCAACATTATCAGGAAATTAAAATGTCCCATACAGTTGCTTCAGTTACCGACTCTCTTGCCAAATGTCGGGGCAGTTTACGTTTATGCCTGAGCTTTTCCTGATTATACTGTATTGTGTAAGGTCATGACGATCAAGTTTTGACATGATTTTTTCAAAAACATCAGTGTTGTTCCTCATGTCTTTCAAACTGCCGACAACAGATTTAATAAGGCAAATGCCCGTCATAAAATCACAGTCACTTGCTTGTAAAAGTTTGTCCGCAGGTTGAAATGCCAATAGAATTTCCTCCTCACAAAGTATGCAATGAACATGAATTTTCTGTATTTTATTTGTTTTAATAAACCCGTTGCCTCAATGCACTCTGCTGCCTCACACCCATTTTTCTCACAAGCTTCAAGTAGATCCACCAGCTTTTCATGGTTAGCTAAAATTGCTGACACAGTGGCCAGGTGACCTGACCATCGCTGTTCCAGAAGGCGCTTCAGTTTAGTTCCATCATAGATTCTGTACAATTTTGGACGACATAGGAAGTTATAGAGGGTGTTGCAAGTTGTGAAAAACATTTCAACATCTTCTTGCATTCCAATGACATGAACATCCTTATAATGTACACCCACTAAAAAATTATTCGGCACCCGTGTCATATTATATCACGCTGTAAGGGTGCCGAATAATTTTTTAGTGGGTGTACATGTTTATATAAATGCTCACGACCACACAAGTGTACACAGTCATACAGGTGTACAGACTGTACACCCAATAAAAAATTATTCGGCACCCTTATGGTGAGATACAATATGACACGGGTGCCGAATAATTTTTTAGTTGGTGTACAGTAAGAAAGTTATTCAAAAGCTTGAAGTGATACAAAACAAGGCCATGAGAATTGTTTTAGGTTGTCAATGAAACACTAAAATTGAAATATTGAGAATGGAGTTGGATCTACCAAGTATAGAACACAGAGTAAAGGAACTTGCTGTAGCCACTACTCTTAGGACCATTAAGAGAGAAGGAGATAATAGGTTGTCCCATACAATAATGTGCTTAAATGAAAGAACAGATCTTGGCAAAATGTCCAAGTATGCATGGCTGCTGTATAATATTATGATGGAGTATGGAGTAGATAAATACAGTAGTCCCTCGGTTAACGAACGCCTCGGTTAACGAATTACCTTCCATAAGAATCTTCATTTCGGTTAACGAACAAAAATTTGGGTAACGAAATTCTTACGAAAATTTTTCGACATGCTTTGGCTTGCTCACCAGCTGGAAGTTTAGTCCGCCAATACAGAAATCGGTTCTAGGGCTTACATTCGTTAAAATTGGAGTAAATACAACCCATCCTAAGTGTGAGACAACATTACGAATCCCCACACGACTTCCTTTGCCCCTCTGGCTTTCCCCTGCCTCTACACCCCTCTCACGCTTGCTGCTGTAGTGTACTGGATGTGTGGCCAGTAGATATCCCACACTCAGGACGAGGTAGGAGAGAAACTCACAATTGCGTTTTCTTTATATATTGTAAGTACAGTGCAGTGCTAGGGAGATGCCGTGTGGTGAGAAGCTTGCTCAGAGGACCTGTTGGGTGAGTAGCGTGCTGAAAGGAGTAGCTGTGCAGGAGCTTCGTTAGAAGAGGTGTTGCGTGTCGCTGGCCTCCAGGTTTAATCCTCTACACGGTGAGAATGGGAGCTTATATACACATCCAGCGGACGTGGAACGGAAGTACAAGTTGCCGGTGTCGACCCCCCCCACCCATGTCTAGACTGGTCAGAGACACTTGGCACGACTCTAGGCGACTAGGCTTTGGCAGAACTCCGTTGTTATGGGATACGGCTAGGCTGTTGTAGGGGAGAGTAACCACTACGAGACTCCTCCTCCCCTCCGAGCGCTGTAGGAGACTTGTTGTCTGCAAGGTTGTATCCCACATGAGAGACAACGGGCAGGGGTGTGGAAGACTCCGTCTAGTAATACAGAACCTGTGGGAGAATCAGGGGGAGAAGGAGAGCTGTGAATTAGAGAAGGTTGAACAGGCAATAGTTGTTGTACTGCTGCCGTGGCAGGAGCAAAATCCTCAGGGTCACTGGCTGGATTGTCTGGGTCCACGTCAGGAGGAGGGTCCATGACATCAGCAGGGTCCACGACAGCAGCAGTAGGTACCTGAGGATGAAAAGAGGGTACCCAGATATGTTGTGGGCGAGGTGGTGCTGCAAGGGGTAATGGTGGGCAGACTGGCGGAGGAGGTGCGGGATGAATGTGTTCAGGGCAGTGGGAAGGCTGGCGTGGGGCAGTAGCCTTGAATGCAGAAACCGCCTGACATAGTGTTTGTAGTAGGTCGTGACAGGCAGCAGGAGTGAAGTGGTCAAGGTCAGAAGTAAGGCGTGTGATGTGCTGCTTGATAGTGTTGGAGGTTATGGCGTCTACCAATCCCCGTCGATGTCGCTTCCTCGTGAAGTTGCAGGGAGCCTCACAGCGTCTAGCTTTAGCACCAAAACGTTGATGGTACCAACAGAAGGTGGGTACACTGTGCTGGGGGCTGGCAGCGGGGTCAGGGGCAGGACGGGGGTGTTGGGGTTCGGTAGGACACAATGCGTGGAGCAGGAACAGGAGAAGCAGCATGCATGGAGGAGCAGAACTGCTCGAGGGTGTCCATTCTGCGGTGTAGAGACTGTAGCAGGACCCTCATGTCTTGCTTGTCTGGTGGAATGCTACTTCTCTGAGGAGCGTTGATCAGGTTGATGAAACCGGGGCTAAGTGGAGGTGTGACCACTGAGTGGTTTGCAGCAGCATGGCGCACAGCAGTGTATTCGTGGAATACCCATCTGCCGTGGCTGCATAGGTCGCGGAGGTAGTAGAGTAGTCCATTGCCGAGAGGACAAGACGAACTTCTGCAGGGAGCTTCTGAGTGTGAAGCTGGCGCAGGATAGTGTCAAGAAGCTTGTCTGTGTGGCGGGAGTTCAGTCTTCGCATCTCGTCCCAGAGATGTGCAGGCGTTGAGATGCCGAGGGAGTTTGGGTTTGGAGAAGACTGGTGTGGGACCGCTGGTAACGCGTCTTCAGAGCATCCCGCAGGGCACCGAAATTGTTGTCAGCTGGAGGGTTGGTAATGATCTCTGAGACTTGCATGGCGACTTCCGTGGGCAGGGAACAGAGCAGGGCGACGTACATTTGCGCGTCATTAGCTGTTGATCCGGTAAGGGCTGTCTCAACATGAATTAACCAGTCCTCGATGTTATGGTTGAAGGATGGTAGAGAGATCCGTTTGTCGTCCATGGTAGTAGACAGGGCGGTCCTCACAGCTCCAGGGGTACGGCAGCAGAGAGAGAGAGTGTGGTGTTCACAGCTCCGGGTTGTGGCGTACTGAATGTGGCCAGTAGATATCCCACACTCAGGACGAGGTAGGAGAGGTGTTGCGTGTCGCTGGCCTCCAGGTTGAATCCTCTACACGGCGAGAATGGGAGCTTATATACACGTCCAGCGGATGTGGAACGGAAGTACAAGTTGCCGGTGTCAACCCCAATGTTTGGACTGGTCAGAGAAACTTGTTGCGACTCTAGGCGACTAGGCTTTGGCAGAACTCCGTTGCTATGGGATATGGCTAGGCTGTTGTAGGGGAGAGTAACCACTACACTGCCCTGCTGGAAGTCGGTTTCACAATGAGTTATTAATGGTGAATTGATGTTGATTTGGACAATTATTGCTTAACACAGCAAAATGCCCAGTTATGATTTAGAGACTAGCACTAAAAAACTGTTTCACTGAGAGTAAGCTTGCATCCCTAACACAAATTCCAAGATCAAAATATTGTAGTGTAATTAAAAACATATACCCTCATTTCATGTCTGACATAACCAGTGCTATTGGAGACAAACCGTACAATTTACTAGTAGATGAGTCAAGAGGTATTAGCGTTAACAAGTATTTTGGAATAGCAATAATTTACTATGACAAGTGAAGCAGAAAATAATTTATAATTGTCTGGTTTGCAGTCTGTAATGACATGTGTATGTAACTTTTTTCAATAGTGTTGTAATGGATTCCTCCCCTACAAATACTTGTCGCTGAGTAGCCGACCCAGCGAATTCCCCAGTGTGGTCTAGGTCAACCAGTGCCGCCTTACATGACGGAGGTCAACTATTAAGCCACGCCTACCTCCGCTATATAAGACCTGACCTCGTGGTGACCTACCTCTCTCTTTTTACCTACACCAACCAGCAAGCTACACCTCCTCCTCCTCGGCTCCTGCCTGGCGGCTCCTGCTCCAGCCGGCGAGCATGGCGATCAACAAGCTGTCCTCCTCTGAGCACCCTCACCAACCAGCTCTCTCTACATCACGCTTGTAACCACGCTGCCACTTCCCAGTTCCAAACTGCACTGTACATCCAATACAACATGTATACAGAGAGCACATTGTGAGTTTCCTTTCTCCATCCCATCCTGTGTATGAACCAAACATCTCGTACCCCACAAATGGTGACCCCCGGAGATTCGCACTCACACAGGATGGAGGAGAAACTGATCACTCTCCCAGTCTTCAAGCAACATGGAAGATTGTCTTACCCACACAGAGGCAGCTCTCATCGGCTCTACAGCTACTGTCTCTACACCGCAGGTTAGACACCCTAGAGCAGCTCTGCTATTCTAAGCAGACAGCCGCTCCTCTTCTTGCCCCAAGCACCACGTCCTATCGACCCCAACACACCCGTCCTGCCTCAGACGCTGCCCGGGCCCAGCAGTACCCTCTGCCGCTCCTCCTGACGCGGACCCACACACCCCTATTTTCTCCCTCAGGTACCCCCTGCTACTGTCCTGCACCCTGCTGCTGTCGTGGACCCAGCTGCTGTCACGATCCCTCATCCGCTCCTGCTGATACAGCCCCTGCTCCTGACCCAGGCCCACAAACCCAAGCAGGTGCATCTGGGGACTCTGTACCTGCCACGAGGGAAGCACAACATTCATCGCCCCCACATACCCTTTTTCTCCCTCTCTTCTCCAACAGAGCTCGTGTATCTAGACAAAGTTGTCTCCACTAGCGGCCGGCTAATCCACGCCCTCGCCGTTATGTCTCACATGTGGCATACAACCCAGCCGACAACAAGTCTCCTGCACCGCCCGTTCTGCCTCACATGTGGGATGCAACCCTGCAGACAACAAGTCTCCTACACCGCCTGAGGGAAGGGGGAGTATTGTAGTGGATTCCTCCCATACAAACACTTGTTGCTGAGTAGCCGACCCCACGAATTCCCCAGTGTATGCCTCGTGGTCTAGGTCAACCAGCGCCGCCTTACATGATGGAGGTCAACTATTAAGCCACGCCTACCTCCGCTATATAAGACCTGACCTCGTGGTGACCTACCTCTCTCTTTTTACCTACACCAACCAGCAAGCAACACCTCCTCCTCCTCGGCTCGTGCTCCAGCCGGCGAGCATGGCGACCCACAAGCTGTCCTCCTCTGAGCACCCTCACCAACCAGCTCTCTCTACATCACGCTTGTAACCACGCTGCCACTTTCCAGTACCAAGCTGCACTGTACATCCAATACAACATGTATACAGAGAGCACATTGTGAGTTTCCTTTCTCCATCCCATCCTGAGTATGAACCTGTGGAGGTATGAGATATTGGTTCACACTCAGGATGGGATGGAGAAAGGAAACTCACAATGTGCTCACTGTATATATATTGTATTGGATGTACAATGCAGCTTGTTGCTGGGTAGGTAGCATGGTAATAAGCGTTGAGTAGAGAGAGCTGGGTGGTGAGGGTGCCCAGAGGAGGGTGTAGGGGTATCGAGATATTAATGTTGTCTAGCACTCAGGATGGAAGGAAACTCTAATGTGGTTTTCTTGTATACTATAAGATATATGATAGACAGTCTGGTGCTGGAGGTGCAGAATGAGAGTTGGTTGGTGAGGAAGCTCAGAGGACAGCTGGTGGGTCGCCATGCTCGCTGGCGGGAGCGAGGGCCGCCAGGCAGGCGAGGAGATACGAGGGCTGCCAGGCAGCGGCGGAGGAGGAGGTGTTGCTTGTTCAAGAAGAATGGTCAGAATGAATCTCAATGGAGAGACAGAGCTTATATACCCAGCTGCAGCCGCTATGAGTCATGTTGGAAAAACCCAGAAAGTCTCCGGTGAATAGTTTCGTTGCTAGGCAACGGCACGTTGGAATGTGATAGCAGGTGGTGGGCTGCTACGCAGTTTGTAGGGGAGACATCCACTACAATACTCCCCCTCCCCTCCAGGCAGTGTAGGAGACTTGTTGTTTGTAGAGTTGCTTAGCACATGTGAGGCAGACCGGGCGGTGCATGCCTCATGTGAGACAACGGCGATGGCGTGATGAGCCGGTCGCTGAAATACAACTGTCTAGATACACACTATCTGTGGGAGAAGGGAGAAAAAGGATGTGTGGAGGCGATGAATGTTGTGCTTCCCTCACGACAGGTACAGGGTCGTCAGATGCGCCTGCTGGGGTGTGTGTGGGCCTGGGTCAGGAGCAGGGGCTGCGTCAGCAGAAGCGGATTAGGGCTCGTGACAGCAGCTGGGTCCACGACAGCAGCAGGGTGCAGGACATTAGCAGGGAGTACCTGAGGGAGAAAAGAGGGGGTGTGGAGGCGATGGATGTTGTGTGCTTCCCTCACGGCAGGTACTGAGTCGTCAGATGCGCCTGCTGGGGTGTGTGTGGGCCTGGGTCAGCATCTGAGGCAGGACGGGTGTGCTGGGGTCGTCAGAATGTGGTGCGTGGGGCAGGAAGAGGAGCCGATGTCTGCTTGAAGACTGGGAGCGTGATCAGTGTCTCCTCCATCCTGTGTGAGTGCTAATCTCCGGGAGTCACCATTGTAGGGGTATCGAGATATTAATGTTGTCTAGCACTCAGGATGGAAGGAAACTCTTATGTGGTTTTCTTGTATAATATAAGATATATGATAGACAGTCTGGTGCTGGAGGTGCAGAATGAGAGTTGGTTGGTGAGGAAGCTCAGAGGACAGCTGGTGGGTCGCCATGCTCGCTGGCGGGAGCGAGGGCCGCCAGGCAGGCGAGGAGATACGAGGGCTGCCAGGCAGCGGCGGAGGAGGAGGTGTTGCTTGTTCAAGAAGAATGGTCAGAATTAATCTCAATGGAGAGACAGAGCTTATATACCCAGCTGCAGCCGCTATGAGTCATGTTGGAAAAACCCAGAAAGTCGCCAGTGAATAGTTTCGTTGCTAGGCAACGGCACGTTGGAATGTGATAGCAGGTGGTGGGCTGCTACGCAGTTTGTAGGGGAGACGTCCACTACAATACTCCCCCTCCCCTCCAGGCAGTGTAGGAGACTTGTTGTTTGTAGAGTTGCTTAGCACATGTGAGGCAGACCGGGCGGTGCATGCCTCATGTGAGACAACGGCGATGGCGTGATGAGCCGGTCGCTGAAATACAATTGTCTAGATACACACTATCTGTGGGAGAAGGGAGAAAAAGGATGTGTGGAGGCGATGAATGTTGTGCTTCCCTCACGACAGGTACAGGGTCGTCAGATGCGCCTGCTGGGGTGTGTGTGGGCCTGGGTCAGGAGCAGGGGCTGCGTCAGCAGAAGCAGGATTAGGGCTCGTGACAGCAGCTGGGTCCACGACAGCAGCAGGGTGCAGGACATTAGCAGGGAGTACCTGAGGGAGAAAAGAGGGGGTGTGGAGGCGATGGATGTTGTGTGCTTCCCTCACGGCAGGTACTGAGTCGTCAGATGCGCCTGCTGGGGTGTGTGTGGGCCTGGGTCAGCGTCTGAGGCAGGACAGGTGTGCTGGGGTCGTCAGAATGTGGTGCGTGGGGCAGGAAGAGGGCGATGTCTGCTTGAAGACTGGGGCGTGATCAGTGTCTCCTCCATCCTGTGTGGTGCTAATCTCGGGGAGTCACCATTGTGGGTATCGAGATATAATGTTGTCTAGCACTCAGGATGGAAAACTCTAATGTGGTTTTCTTGTATAATATAAGATATATGATAGACAGTGCTGGAGTGCAGAATGAGGGTTGGTTGGTGAGAGCTCAGGGACGGCCTGGTGGGTCGCCATGCTCGCTGGGGCGAGAGAACGCCAGGCAGGTGAGATACGGGCTGCCAGGCAGCGGCGGAGGAGGAGGTGTTGCTTGTTCAGAAGAATGGTCAGAATGAATCTCAATGGAGAGACCAGAGCTTATATACCCAGCTGCAGCCGCTATGAGTCATGTTGGAAAAACCCAGAAAGTCGCGGTGAATAGTTTCGTTGCTGAAAGGCAGCATGTTGTGGGAATGTGATGGCAGGTGGTGGGCTGCTATGCAGTTTGTAGGGGAGACGTCCACTACAAGGGACACCGGCAGAGGACGCCAGGGCGCTGTGGCGGGGGCGGCAGCCACCAGGCTGGTGTGGAGATGGTGTTGCTTGAAGGTGGCAGTGGGTAGAAAGAGGGGGTGTGGTCATAGTGTAAGCGGGCAGGTGTGTAAGACCGTGGTCATTACAATAGCGATGTCAGGTCTTATAAGGCAGGGGTAGGCGTGGGTGGATAGTTGACCCCCGCTCCGTGGGCGGCGCTGGAGACATAGTCTGGGGAATTCGAGAAGGTTCGGTGCTTGTAGGGGAGGAATCCACTACAAACCAAACATCTCGTACCCCACAGTGTCTTTATGAAAATGATTTTCGTCACTATAAAAATTTCCATTTGGGTTAGGCATATACTTGAGGTTTTCTCTTTAGAATATATTTATCTCGTAATAATTCAAAACGATTTTTTTTGCAGCAGTCAGTTCAAAAGAAAACAAATTTAGCGGTTTTGGGGAACCAGTCTAGCGAGAACTTAGATTTCCATTTGGCAACACTGATCATCTGATAAGTGACAATCTAACAGCATACTGATTACTGATAATCTCAGGGTCGGACATTCTGGCTCCAGAGTCCAGACGCAGACGGGATGATAGCATTACAGACTTAAACAAGTGTAAGCAGAATACAGGTATTTAGTCGAGTCTAAGGTATCCCTGTTCAAAAAAAGGTCAAATTATAATATTACACCGGTTTTTATTTCGATATTGAAATTAGGTTTTTCCTATGTATTTTGATGAGTTTCGAATGAATTTGATATTCATTTTCACTGGAAATCGCGTGTTTTTTAGACCACCCCAATCAAAACGGAAAACTTAGATTTCTTTTTTAGAATAAATTACAAATTATATTACCAACCAACCAAGAAAACCTAACCCCGTTGTTCATGCCCCAGACGCTAAAGGCGAAGATGGAGGGCCTGTTTGGAGCGATTCGTGAGCAGGGGGTCAGACCACCTTCGCCAAATCATGGCTACACTTGTGACTGAACAAAAGTAATAATCTTGAAAAATTAATATCTCAGTTATCCTTAATTTCAGGTGGAAATATCATCAAGAAAAATGTCTTAGAATTGTGTAAACATTACAAGATACATATTTTTAATACGAAAATAAAGACCGGTGTGATACTATAAATTCACCCAGAAAAAGTCTCTGGTAATTATTTGACTTCACAGCCGCTGATTTTTCATAAAAAGCGAATTAAAAAAAGCTGCAATTTTACTTTTTATAGTGGAGACTGTCGTTGTTATGGCAAATGGTTATTATTGTCGTTTTGGTCATCCAGCGAATTTTAGGATTTTAAGTTTTTAAATCGGTAGTTTCGACAATAATAGGGTACGTCGGCTGAGTGGATACTGTGGGGTATGAAATTGTTTGGTTCACACTCAGGATGGGATGGAGAAAGGAAACTCACAATGCGCTCCCCGCACACATGCTGCATCGGACGCACAGTGCAGCCTGGCGCCGGGAAGTGGCAGCGCGGCCACAAGCGCGATGCAGAGAAAGCCGGCCGGTGAGGGCGCCCAGAGGAGGACAGCCTGCAGGTCGCCACGCTCCCCGGCGGGAGCGAGGACCGCCAGGCAGGCGGAGGTGTTGCTGGCTGGTTGGTGTAGGTAGAAAGAGAGACAGATCACCACGAGGTCAGGTCTTAAATAGCGGGGGTAGGCGTGGCTTAGCAGTTGACCCCCGCTCCGTGGTGTATGGCGGCGCTGGTTGACCTAGACCACGAGGCATACACTTGGGAATTGGTGGGGTCGGCTAGGCAGCGACAAACAGCGTTTGTAGGGGAGAATTCCACTACAGTACTCCCCCTTCCCTCCAGGCGGTGTAGGAGACTTGTTGTCTGCAGAGTTGCTTAGCACATGCGAGGCAGAACGGGCGGTGCGTGCCTCATGTGATACAACGGCGATGGCATGATGAGCCGGTCGCTGGAGACAACTGTCTAGATACACAATATCTGTGGGAGTAGAGAGGGAGAATAAGGGTGTGTGGAGGCGATGAATGTTGTGCTTCCCTCACGGCAGGTACAGAGTCGACAGATGCGCCTGCTGGGGTGTGTGGACCTGGGTCAGGAGCAGGGGCTGTGTCAGCAGCAGCGGATGAGGGCTCGTGACAGCAGCTGGGTCCACAACAGCAGCAGGGTGCAGGACATTAGCAGGGAGTACCTGAGGGAGAAAAGAGGGGTGTGTGGCTCCGCACTCAGGAACAGAGGCCGCATCAGGGGCGGCAGGGGTTACTGCTGGGCCGGGGTCGGCATCTGAGGCAGGACGGGTGTGCTGGGGTCGGTAGGACGTGGTGCTTGGGGCAGGAAGAGGAGCTGGTGTCTGCTTAGAGTAGCAGAGCTGCTCTAGGGTGTCTAACCTGCGGTGAAGAAACAATAGTTGTAGAGCCGATGAGAGCTGCTTCTGTGTGGATAAGCCAGTCTTCCATGTTGCTTGAAGACTGGGAGCGTGATCAGTTTCTCCTCCATCCTGTGTGAGTGCGAATCTCCGGGAGTCACCATTTGTGGGGTATGAAATTGTTTGGTTCACACTCAGGATGGGATGGAGAAAGGAAACTCACAATGCGCTCCCCGCACACATGCTGCATCGGACGCACAGTGCAGCCTGGCGCCGGGAAGTGGCAGCGCGGCCACAAGCGCGATGCAGAGAAAGCCGGCCGGTGAGGGCGCCCAGAGGAGGACAGCCTGCAGGTCGCCACGCTCCCCGGCGGGAGCGAGGACCGCCAGGCAGGCGGAGGTGTTGCTGGCTGGTTGGTGTAGGTAGAAAGAGAGACAGATCACCACGAGGTCAGGTCTTAAATAGCGGGGGTAGGCGTGGCTTAGCAGTTGACCCCCGCTCCGTGGTGTATGGCGGCGCTGGTTGACCTAGACCACGAGGCATACACTTGGGAATTGGTGGGGTCGGCTAGGCAGCGACAAACAGCGTTTGTAGGGGAGAATTCCACTACAATACAACACTCGCCTCGTGTCCTAAGGGTTGCTAGTACGATCCCGAGACACTTGCATTTTTCACAATTGCAGGGTCTCAATTGTTTCTCATTCCATTGACAACACAACATACATATATCGTTTCTCACTTTTGATCTTTTTTTCATTTTTGTATTTATAGTTCTTTATTATTAAAATTATTATTATTATTACAGTTACTGTATTATTATCATCATTATCTTATTATTTAATATTTGTTTGTTTAATCATAAATTTTATTTATTATGAATTATTATGACTATTATTTATTATTATTATTATTATTATTATTATTATTATTATTATTATTATTATTATTGTTATTGTTATTATTATTATTATTATTATTATTATTATTATTATTATTATTGTTATTGTTATTGTTCTTATTATTTTTATTATTATTATTATTATTATTATTATTATTATTATTATTATTATTATTATTATTACTACTATTATTATTATTACATTTTCGCCCCCCAGGCCGCGATGTGGGTCAGTGACCTGTGTCCGGGTGGGCTAATCCCCGTAAAAAAAACTAAAAAAAAACTTTATAACGTTTCCGTCGGAAATTTATTTTTTTCAAGTATTTTAGTCGATAAAATGTTCAACTATTACTCTTTTAAAGTGGACAGAGCTTTGAAGTAGAGGGAAAATGTGGGGGTAAAATACAAAATATAAGGTTAATGTGTAGGACCTACACTGTAGGTTAATGCTGCCCACGATTCTAGCAAGAACACACTGCTTTTCCACCATAATTTTTTTGTTAATTGCTAGTGACAGCGTTCTCTTTTGGGGAAGTGTTTCTTTTTTTTAAATTTATACTATAATACCGCATGCACGTTTAAAAGGAACTTTGCCCTGTTATGGAGTTGGGTAAGGTTACGTTAGGTTAAATAAGGGTAAGTTAAATACTGACTACATTACATATCCACTCAGGGAAGGGGGGGGGTAGGTTAGGTTAGGTTAGTGTTTCTTTTGTGTACATAAAAGCAGCAAAAAAAATGCCTGCATAAATTTTGCTCTTTTATTTATTGGAGGATGTTGGTTTCTCTGGAAAAGCTAAAAAAAAACACGAATGTTTGACCATGATTGAAAAATAGCAGTTTTTTTGTTTTATCCCCAGAAAAAAAACTATCTCCAATAAAAAAAACATCAGCAAAATTCATGCAGGAAAAAAAATGTTTAGTTTTGGCGAAATCATTAGCAGCACTTGGTTTTATCCTCTTCACCACTGATCTGCTCGTTAGCCGCCCGGGCGATCGGTTACGTCTCTGTCACACTGTTGGCAAATGCTGAGCATGCACCGGCTCCTGAATGTACCTGAACCCGCTCCAGTGTTGGTCAATTCTTGTCTTGAAAGAGCTCACACTCGGTGCCGTCACAACACTTTCTGGTAGATTGTTCCAAGAGTTTACAACCCTCACTCCGAAAAAGTTTGCCCTCACAGATTTCTGGACTTGCGACTGCATTCTTGAGCTGTGACCTCTTGTGGGGCGAGCACCCCTGCCAGCTCCAAGTAAGGACATTCGTCTGAGTAGTGTTCCCTGAGATGCTTATACACCTCAACTAGGTCACCCTTTGCCCGTCTGTAATATAAGCTAGGCAAGTTCAGGCGCTCAATCTCTCAGGGTAGCTGAGGTGCCGAACTGCTTAAAACGTTTACCAAATATAACACCAAACAAACCCTTGAAACCCTTACATAACCTTTCCTATCTTGTATAAATGTTAAGAATCACTTTCGAGCTTATGGATCCCGTCTCATCTGAAAACAGTCCAACACATACTGTAAACCGAAAACAACACCATTACCTCTTGAACATTGAAAACAGTAATAAGGAAAACTTTATAATTTTGGGATATTTAAGAGTTAGGAAATGTTAGGTCATGTTTTCCAAACCTTTTCATAGTGATCTTTTAGTACTTTCTCCACATTTTCCCTCTACTTCAAAGTCTTGTCGACTTTAAACAAGTAATGTTGTTGGTAATTTTATCGATTAAAGTACTCGAAAAGTATAAATTTCTGATGGAAACGCTATGGAAGAAAAGTGTCAGAATTGTGTAAACTACTGAGGTAAATATTCGTCCATTGGCTGTCTTCAGGTTTTGAGGTACGAGAATATGTATACAGTATATATTTTTTTGTGTGTGATTTACTCACATTTGACATTCATTTATTTTGCAAATTAGCGGTTTTTGCAAAAAAATAAAATTTTCATTTTTAACAAACTAATAATTTACACAAAAAATGGGGGTCAAATTTGAGTAAAACACACCAAACTACACAAAAAACTATACTCATATCAAAGGAACCAACCAACCAACCTACCTAACCTATCCTAACCTACAAGGAGGAGACAACTGACTCTTAAGTGAGGTAATTGTAGTGGATTCCTCCCCTACAGTATAACCTCAGGTAAACATGGCGGGAACCTGTGGACAGCCAATGGACGAATATTAACCACTATTGATTCCAAAACTTAAATTTGCTAGATGACCGGAATGATAATTTTACTGGTAAATGTTTTAAAAAGTGTTTATTTAAAAGTTAAAGTTAATGTAACCTAATTTACCTTAACCTAAACTAACCTAACCTAACAACTG
Source organism: Homarus americanus (assembly GCF_018991925.1). NCBI lineage: Eukaryota > Metazoa > Arthropoda > Malacostraca > Decapoda > Nephropidae > Homarus > Homarus americanus. Next base: position 22,162,105 of record NW_024730668.1, read on the forward strand.
AGCATAACTTAACACCTGCCGTGGGCGAACTTACTGTTACTAAGGCGGGGGAAGCGGCTGTGAAGTCCTCCATATTAGCAGTCAATTTAGAGTACAGGATAATAATTCTATATTGAGTATTTTTGTTCCTAATAATAAGTTCACTTTTACTTTTTACTTTATCGTCTTCACCACTGATCGGTTCGTTAGCAGCTTGGGCGGTTGGTCACATCTCTCTTAGGCACTCTTGGTGAGTATTGGGCATGAATTGACTCGGACAAAAACAAAGTGATTTTCATCAATGACACTGGTGTTATTTCAGTTTCGTACAACCATGGAATCCAGGATTTTTAAAACATGTATTAGATATATCTCATCATTGTGAGTAACTTTCATTCTATATACTTCCATTGCAATTGAATAATTATCCTGTTATTGAATTTTTTAAATCCTAGACAATATTTATCACAAAACATCCAAGAAAATTTATAGGGCTTTGAAGTAGAGGGAAAATGAGGGGTAAAATACTGAAAAGAATGCCAAACAAACCTTTGAAACCCTTACCTAACCTTTCCTAATTTATATATGAGAACACCACAACCAGCAGAAAGAACTGTACTCGATTTTGTTAATTTTTTCTGCAGATGTTCTTATCATTAATAGTAAGTATTTTAAGAGAGGTGACATGAACTAGAAACTCACATAACTTGACCTCACCAACCAAAGAAACCTACCTAACCTTACTTAACTTTCGAGCTAGGGTGCCCCGCCATATTAAACAGAAAGCACTTACTTTGATATTTGGTACCAATGGAAGCAAACTTTGTTGAAGTGCCGTAGTGTAATTTTACGTTTTTTTTTTTTTTTTTTTTTGAAGTTAGAGTATACTCGGTCCGACCGGGCCGATTGCAGACAAACAGAGCAGACTTCATGTGTGCACTCAGCAGATATTTTGGGAGGAGTATTTATGGTAAGCACAGGAATTAATTTCTTCACATACAGTAAAAGTCCAGAAATCCGGACCACCTGGGAATCCGGACTTTTCGAAAGCTAATTTTTTTTTTTTAGCTGGCTTTTGTGTGTATGTGCACATGCATGAGCGCCACAGCTGCACAGCGTCAACAAGCGACCACGCAGTCGCCACTTTAAAACGAGCAATCAAACTGTGACAACGTATGTTATTTTGAATCCTACTCTTTCCATTTACAGAGTACTGTACAAGCCCATAATAATGGCTCCTAAAGTAGATAAACTTCGTTGTGTGAAGAGAAAAAAGAACACGTTGAAATTGAGCGACAAACTTGAAATAATTAAGAAACTAGAACGTGGTGTGAGCAATACTTTTCTAATGGAAACATATGACATTGGAAAGTCTACAATTTATGATATAAAAAGGGCAAAGAATAAGATTCTAGAATTCACAGCTTTTTCTTTAAAACTGCTCATTTTGATAAATGAAGCATGCTATATTTGCTAATGAATAAACTATCAAAATGTACCTGTTCATCTCTTCTTTATTCCTCCTTAAATTTGAATTTTAAAAGTACTGCCTGAGAATCCGGAAAATCCGAAAATCCGGACCTACCCAATCCCCAAGCAGTCCGGATTTTTGGACTTCTACTGTACAAAGCACATTGAGACATCATTTTAGTGTCTGTGGATCAGTTTTTCACCGTATTTTACTCCTTAATTTCCCTCATCCAACCTTGCCCACGACTGGTGATTTATGATTGTAGATAGAAAAAAAATATTCAAATAAAAAGTTGTTGCTTCTTTTAAAATACTTACTCCAATGACAAGAAGATTTATGGAAAAAATGAACGAAATCAAACAACTTTTGGTGTTAGCCATCGGCTCCACCTCTACCAAAATATATTTTACTATTTTATGTTGGATTATACAGTACAGTACTGTATTTAGAAAATAATTTATAACCATTCTATGGTAAAGATTTAGAAGAGGGCAACCGCAGAAATTACTAATAAAACTGTGTTTTTCTAGTGTTTTTCATAAGTTTCAAATGGGCTTTTAAGGAGATATTCCCCCCCCCCCTCCACCACCAGTACCAACAATTTTGATTGTACAAAGTGGGCAGGGCTTTGAACTAGAGGGAAAATGTGAAGTAAAAGCACCCAAAAAACTTACTAAACCAAATGAAACTTAACCTAACCTAACTTTACCAAATTTAACCTTACCTTCCCTTGTTCTGGGGATTTTGATTTATTGAAAACCAACCATGTTTATCTTCATGATATTGGCAGTCTACACCACACTTTGGTCACTTTACAGAAGTTTGCAGAACACCATGGGACTTAAAAATGTCAGTAGCTACAGTGTTATTTACAAAAAACACTTTGAATGGTTTGCCAAACAGAGAAAGAACACCCTTCACACAGAGAAGCCATCTGGCGACTCAATCAATCAATCAGTACCATCTTCATATCTGGGGGTTGGTGACCATATTCCTCCACTCTAAACATCCTTGGACTATTTTTACCAATTTTCTAAGGTTTTGTATCTCTTTGGGAACCCACTTTTTAATATCAGTCAACGATCTCAGTCTCTACCTTCCCCTAGCCCACCTTACCCCCAACTTTGCCCTTTAATATTTCTGTTAGTTCCCCTCATCCCTAATTATATGACCAAAGTACGTAATGTATCTCAGTTTTCTTTTTCTGTACATTTCAAGTGTTTTTCTGGGAAGTCTTTTGCTAATCTTAGTACTTCTTCATTTATTTTCTTGTCAGTATAGCTGGTTCTTATCATTCGCCTATAACACCACATTTGAATAGCCTTCAACCTCTTTCTGGTGTCTGCTGAAAGTGTCCACACTTACACATAAGAACATAAGAAAATAAGGAGTCTGCACATAGCCGGTTGGCCTGTGCATGGCAGCTCCTGTCAAGAGTTACAACCACTCTCTATCGTCCATGAATCTATCTATATCCTCCTTTTAAAACTTTCCAGCATTCCAGCACTTACTACTAAGTTGCTAAGCTTGTTCCACTCATCTACCACCCTATTTATGAAACTCATCTACTACCATATTTATGACCCATACATCAGTCATTGTCAGATAAAGCATTTCAGCAGCCTTTTTCTCAAATTGAAGGTACTAATGACCCTTTTCAATAGGTTTTTTAGAGTATTAAATGCTGTTTTTGCTTGTTTTGATTTCTTCCATACATATACCATTACAGCAAATGTTATTTCCAAAATACACAAAATTTTCCACTTGTTTAAGTTGCTTGCCATAATTTTTATTTTAGGAATTATTTCAAATTTGGAAACAACCATTACTTTAGTCTTTACAGCATTAACTCTTAAGCCATATTTTTCACCTTTTTCAAGTGATTTAAAAATAAATCAATGGTGTATGTATTTTTACTATACCTAAAAGGCCACCAGCCACCACTACCTCACAGTATCCACCACCACCAGCCACCACATTCCTGTGACCACCAGCCACCTCTGCCTAACAGTACCACCATCACCACACTCCTGTGACCACCATCCACCACCACCTCACAGTATCCACTACCACCACCACATTCCCATGACCACCTGCCACCACTACCTCACACCATCCACACCCAATTGTGTGTGCATTTAACAAAGTAAAAGAAATTTAATACAAATACTTAAACGTACTCAAAATTACAAGTTGAAATGTAACAACAACACAACTCAAAGATTGGCCAAGTAGGGGGAGAGGTACGGTGATGTAGCGACAGTGGTTGGCAACCTGCCAAGTCCACACATACATGTTCATTACGTTGGGCTTCACTTAGGCCTACTTCAGACGAGCGTGTGTGAAACAGACCTTACGTTGGAGTATGAGAGCTGCAGCTAGCCCGCCCGGTTTGAAATATTACTGTAGGATATTGTAATTTTTAATTTACGAATGAGCAGGGTATGCTTTGGGATTATCGAATAAGGGTGTTAGAATATCAATTGCAGATAAGCGGGGTTGTGAATAGTGAGGTACAGGTATTCCTATCCGGTACAGTAGTTTATAAGAATCTCAAAGGGCAGTATACAGTAGTACTCAATTAAATGTACACATTTGGAGTTGATTCATGGCTGCCTCATTAGAGGTCACAGTCTCAAGTTAACGAAGTTATCAGTACATAAAATTGCCAGAGGTAATCTTTTCGGAATAAAAATTTTTAATCTTGGAATAACCTGCCAGAGAACATACATTATTAATGAAACTAAGGAATACTGCAAAATATGAGCAAAGCTTGAAAGCTGCTGATATGCAGTTCAGTACAGTAAAACCCCAATGCGGTAATTCGTACTCTTGTAATTCAAAATCACTCTTATTTCATAATGTGTTTCTGTTTCGAAATACACCTATATGTTACAAATTTCGTAATACCTTGGTAAAATTTTTAAATACGAGAAACATTTCGAAATATGATATACCGTACTGTATATTACAATTTTCATAATATTTAGTAAAATTTTGAATTATGAGATACAGTAGTACCCGCTTAACGCAAGCGGTCAATTGAACCCACAGGGTACCGTGTTAAGTGAAAACCGCGTTAAGTGAACAACAGAACATATGGGATTAATTCCAATAGAGACTGGCCCGACCCCCAAACTCTACTTTTTCCGACACAATACCTATGTTCTAGTAAAAATAACATCTTAATTTTATGATGGTACATGCACACAATTAATACTTAAGAGAAATACAGTCGCCAAGTTAATGTCCATTCAAATAATGGACTCAACTCCCTCCCCCTCTTCTCACACTACACTGCTGGCTCTTCCCTCTCTGAGAAATTTTGGGGGGAAAAACCACTGGATTTTAATAAATGTTACCTCAAACTAAAGTTAGGATAATATAATTGACATTGCTGGATTCCTTGTAAGACCAGGAATATTTTGAATATAAATGTCATATATTTTGCACAAAAGATAACATATTTACTCAGAGTAAACATTATATCTAAAATTTGTATGTCTAATGCAAAATCTATGATGTTTATATTCAAAATGATCATCAAATTGTAAGAATTCCAGCAATGTAAATTATATTCTGGCCGGGTAATTTGTATGAATTTTATGAGCTAAAACAAATATCTTCAGTTAATAAAAAAAAAATATTCTTCACGACACTATCTGTCAATCAAAGTACCCCACCTTGCCTCCCCCCTCTTCCAACCGCGCCAGATGGTCGGTCCGTCCCAACCCTCCCCCCCACCCCCCACCAACCCTCCCTACAAGAGAAATGTAGGGTGAAAAAACTAAATTTTAACATTTAGTAATAAAATATACCTCAGATTAAAGTTAGGATAATATAATTGACATTGCTGAATTCCTTGTAAGACCAGGAATATTTTGAATATAAATGTCATATATTTTGCACAAAAGATAACATATTTACTCAGAGTAAACATTATATCTAAAATTTGTATGTCTAATGCAAAATCTATGATGTTTATATTCAAAATGATCATCAAATTGTAAGAATTCCAGCAATGTAAATTATATTCTGGCCGGGTATTTTGTATGAATTTTATGAGCTAAAACAAATATCTTCAGTTAATAAAAAAATAAATAAATATTCTTCACACCATGCCAGATGGTCGGTCGGTCCCTCCCTTCCCCCCACCTCCCACCAACTCTTCCCTACCAGATGTGTGGGAAAACCAGAATATTTACCTTTTTTGTAATAAATAATACCTCAAACTAAAGTTAGGATAATATAATTGACATTGCTGGATTCCTTGTAAGACCAGGAATATTTTGAATATAAATGTCATATATTTTGCACAAAAGATAACATATTTACTCAGAGTAAACATTATATCTAAAATTTGTATGTCTAATGCAAAATCTTTGATGTTTATATTCAAAATGATCATCATATTGTAAGAATTCCAGCAATGTGAATTATATTCTGGCCGGGTAATTTGTATGAATTTTATGAGCTAAATAAAAAAAAAAAATTATACTTCACCGCGTATATGGGTAGATGAACCGAGTTAAGTGAAAGTTCGGTTCTGGCGAGGCACCGCGTATATGCGAAGTGAAACCAGTGAAACCACGTTAAGCGGGGTAATACTGTACTGTATTTGCGAATATGTTTGACGCATGTGTCGCCATTGGATGCAACCACCCACCTCAGTGGAGTGCACATCTATGGTCTACCATGCAAGCTTTTTCCACTTATTTTTCCATCATTGCCCAGAGTTTTTGCCATTATGTCTGATGACCCTAAATCTGGTACTGTACTTAGAAACGTTTAAATTTTGAATGGGGCAGATAATGGAAGAGTACTGTAGTTTTGTTTGTTTTCCCTCTGGGGAATGTGTTCCTCATAATTCGTAAAATCTCATACGTACTTAGTTCGGAAGGGCTAGAGCCCCAATTACTGTATTTAGAATTATGGGGATTTTACTGTATAATATACTAACCAAAGCAAACTAACATGTTAGTAAACCTCTCTAACCATCCATAAATTGAGGGAGATGACTAAAAACATAGGATGCCAAGTATGTATAATAATACAGCATCATTCTGTGAAGTGATGTTATGAAACACTTTACTGTTTACTTGAGGTGGTGGATGGATGTTGTCCAAGCACACTTAAATTAATATTGAGAAAAAAAAATATAAATGTGGGTTATTCATTAAAAGACAATGGATTTATATGCTACTGATAGACTCCTGGTTAAAAAAAATGGGGTAAACATTAGAACTAGAGCTGCAAAATTACTTGGACAAAACCAAAATTTCTTTTGGAGTGTCTTGAACCTACAGGTTTAAACCAGTAATAACAGCAGATGACACAGACTAAGCCAAAAGGTACTAGATTGCTTTATGCTTAGATTTGGTTTGTTTGGCTGATTCGTGTCAATCTGCTGTCATGAATGATTTTACCCCATAACCTAGCTACCTGAGGGAATGGCTGTAGACAAGTCCATAAAAGTTTCTTTGGGGATTTTAAATATTATTTTCACAAGTTTTGCAGGACTGTACGTATAGTTTTTTTTTACCTTCACTCACCACACTTACCATCCATGTGTTTACATAAATGCACCAGAAAAGAATCCCATAAAAAATAATGAGGAATAAAGTTATGACTCATGTTAATCATTTGTAGAATTTTTTTAACCTGTGCTAAGATTTGATATTCAAGTTTTTTCCAGAGAAGTTGAATACATAAAGGATTGGCACTCTGGACCTTCAAGTTAAACATATATTGGATATATCAAATACTGTACTGTACCATCAAAATCAACCATGCCCAATAAGGTATGATATCTATATTTATGATCCTTTTAAACCATTCATGAAAAATTAACATTCATAAGAGGGATTACCTGTGATGTAAAATTATGTAATGTGTACAGTATGTTGTAAATGTCATCTTGGACTGCCACTGATGAACACTGCAATATTGTCACTAAATTCTAATGATGTTTCATTTACCTGATTACTTACTGGGTAGGTTACATATATTCATGAATGTTTATCAATATTGAATCAGGTGGACAATTAGTGGCACTTCCTATATTCAGGGTTCTCTATAGTTGGTACTCTAGAAAACTAGGGGTAATATATAAGGGTGGCAGTGCATCCAACTGGATGAACTGTATGGTCAAACAACACAACAATTGATAAACATCAAAATCAAGTGAAACTTTTCCTATGAGCAGGGGGGTAAAATTGCATCCTGGATCTAACTACAGAGGCATGAAGCTTTCTTTGATTGTGTTGTATTCTGAACTCAGAGAGTCATTATTGTCTATTGACAAATGAATACCTGTTTTTAAATAAAAAAAATAAAAAATACTGAAAGGTCAAAATATTGAGTTGTGTATTTTACAGGAACCTGAGCTGGTAGTGACAGTGAAGGACAAGGTTCGCGTTCTCAGACTAAACCGTCCACACAAGAAAAATGCCATCAACGCAAATGTAAGTGTGTAACTTTATTATAAGACGCCTGGTGGTAAGAGAAGTTCGGTGATTTTCTAGATGTAGAATATACGACTGGTTGCAAAAATATCAATTTTTTTATTTTATTGTTTTGATTTTTTTTTTTTTTTTTTTTGTAAGGAAGGCCTTGGAGGTTCTAGTCTATTTAGAGAATTTTTTTTATTCACAATTGTTACTGTTGGGGAGTCTTCATTTCATTGCGTGAGAATCCATATTGAGTGAAGTCTAAGAGAAATATTCTGCATCTACGGTGATGTTTTAAATGTGAGAAGACACAATTTATAATATTTTCAGATTTAAGAGGATTTCATGATATGATCATATTCAGGCAATGACTGTTATACAATGGATCAATATGCTGTCAATCAGTTTTACGATGTAAAAAAGAATAATATCATTTACCACTGCGCGATGGCTAAAGATCAGTTTTATGATGGTCTCTACCTGAATGCTTTTCCTGCTGTGTCACTGCATGAAAAAGTGATGTACAATAACTCACAATATTCCAAGATATGATGATGCAATCTCGGAATGGCGTAACACGTGCAACTCACGTGGGAGGTTCTACCCGTCCCCTGTGAGTGCCAGGCTAAGCAGTTGAGTATTTCTTATCACCCAGAGGATGGTTTGCATGTAGAAGGAGTTATTCTTTGTACATAATAATACAGTAAACCCTCGAAAGTTTGGACCCTGTAAGTCTGGATTTTGGATAGTCTAGACCTTTTCTGGGCAAGAAACATTTGTCCAAACCCTTAAATAGTTTTTGTTTTAAACTCCTGCTGCTCGTGGTCATTAGAAATTCTCACCAGCCAGCAATCCCTTGGCCTCTTTCCTCCTCTCAGACCCGTGAGTGAGCAATTTATTACCCCACTCTTAGAATGGACTTACCCCTAATGCTGCACTGTGATTGGTTAGCTATAAGTACAACACACATTAAGTCCTTCTGTGAAGAAAGTGGAAGATTAATGTGTATTGCATCATCCATGTCACACACACACATACCTCGCATATTTTTTCTATTATTTAATATTTTATATTATTAATGATGAAACATACACCGTAAGAGGCTGAGATATAATGTATAAATAAAAACAAATGTGAGTGCTGCAACAGGGAAGAAATTACCTTTTGATACAGATTGTCAATTTATTTGAAGTCAAATTATAAACTGTACTGTATTGTATTTTTCTATTGTTTAATACTGTATGTGTTAGTAGGACCCAAGCCACATCACATACCTGCCAACAATGACTTTGTCACTTGTCATGACTCATACAGGTCTGCATTATGATCCCATTCTTGTTGCCGACGTTCTGGTAGAGAATCAGATACCCGGGCTGACTTATACATCCATGGTGTGGATTTTCTTGTTTATTGCACACACAGAGATAACTGCCAAAAGCAGCATCCAAAAAGTATAAGTACAGACACAAACTTGTTTACTTATAGTGTACAAGCGTCCAACAAAAAAGTATCATCTGAAGGCATTTAACATATAAAGTGAATAGGTTCCATTATAGCATCCAATCTTACAGATACTAATAGAAAAATTTCCTCTTTAATGGCAAACTAAAGATTCTCGATCATCCTAGCAAAGTGTGTTATTTGAATATACAGCCACTCCTCGACTTACGACGGGTTTAGGGACCCAAATCCAGGTCGTAAGTTGAAAATGCGAAGATAATACATAGAAAATCTAAAATGGGTGTCTCTTTTTCTTCTCAGCACCACAAAACTCTCACTTTTAAGCATGCCAGCCATTTTAAAGGGAATTACAAACAAAAATTTTGTCAGTACACAGCGCAATCACTAACGTCGGGACTTGAAAATATGTAATTTGAAAAAATTTTGGTACGACTGGGGCGGTCGTATGTCCAGGTGGTGGTAAGTCGAGTAGGTCGTAAGTCGAGTAGTTACTGTACAGTACTACAGTACAGGTATGTCATGTTATTTATGATGAAACATATGCCAGAATAGGCTGATCATACAAGAATACTGTATAATAATGAATAAATAAAAATAAACTTGCAGTCATGGCAATGGCTAGTACCCCCCCCCCCTTCCAGCACGTTTATACATCAAGTGTCATCTTGTACTTATTAGCTCTCGTTAGGCCTATATAAAATCTGTTAGACCACTGTACAGTACTATTCAACAATATAGTAGTGCAGTATTTATTTTAATAGTAAATAAGATAAATTCTATAAATAAATATATTATTTTTTAATGAACTGTCATTATACCATTGCATATATGGAGATGTATTCCAGGTGATGCATGTGAAGGGTGCAGGTATTAATAAACACAGGTAATTACATTAAAGTATCTTTACTAATTAATGAATGACAAATAAACACTATTGTTGTGTAGTGTAACGGGTGTGAGACGTAGTGCGTGGGTGGGAAGCGGGAGGCAATGGATATCATATGGCTTTGCTCTGGCTGATGCTAATCCATCTCTGCATCACGGAAATTATGATTTAGGTGATGATAATAGAGGTAGTGGGGATGATGGTGAGGGAGATTGTAGTAAGTGGTGGGCAGGTGATGCATCTATCAGTTTCTTAGGTAACACTACACCTGCAGCACTGCCAGATGCTATTGAACAGCTGATATCTAACCACAAAATTGAGTGTCAGTACAATATAAATGATCAATGTTGTATCCATTCAACATTACATTACATAACATTCTAAAATATGAGTGAGGAGGCAGAAAGGTGTGGGTGATTAGAGAGATGGATTGGAAAGAAGTGTTGTGCTCCTCAACAGCTGATCTTAAACCCGCCAGCACACAGTCACGTGCTTGTGCATCAGTTAACCACACACAAATTTATGTCACACAAAAAGACCTGCACTTAAATTTTTTTTTTTTTTTTATTGGGCACCCCCCTACATCCTGGTGTAAGGTGAAGCACAGAAGCATTTACAGCGCCCAACAGGGAAGCATGCTAAGTTCATGCTTGCCTTATGTCTCATGAGTTAAGGGCGTAGAAGCCTGAAGAGTCAATGGTTTATGTCTAAGCAAGTTATTGGAAGTTCCAACAACTTGTCCCTGAATACGAATTCGCAACTTTCGACTTACTGTAGGTACCTACTTTACTGCTAGGTGAACAGGGACGAAGGGGACTAGGAAGAGTGTCCAAACAACTTCCGCCGGCCCGGGAATCGAACCCGTGACATCTTGCTTTCGAGGCAAGAACGGTACCGCTCTACCACCAGCTCCCCAACCCACACTTAATATAATATAAAACAAAGCACTAAACCAGCAACATATCACAACAGTAGTTGTCACCCTTCACTCTGGAGGCAATGCTTTGTTAATTCCCGTGTTGGGGTGTGTGGGTGATGTTGGAGGGTGCACTTGTATGTGTGTGTGGATGGTGTTAGGGTGTGTGGGTGGTGTTGGGGTGTGCAGATTGGGACCTTTAAAATATAAATTTAAGAGTTCATCGGGGAGGTGGGGGGGGGGGGCTAGTGAGCTGCTGCGTAGTACACAGTGGTCCTCAGAACCCCCCTAAAAGTACTTGGAAGTCCGGACAATTGGTAAGTCCGTACTCCCTTTCCCCCAAACTGTCCAGACTTTCGAGGGTTTGCTGTATACACTATACAGTATATACAGTACTATACTAGTAAATGTGTGGAATAAATAAAAATTATAATAATAATAAATAAAAGAAATTAAAAGTACTATGTTGTCATTTGGCAATCTTGTCACTAGCACGATCTGTGATGAAACGCTGATCCGAGTCCCAGCTCCTCCACTCTTGTGATAGCTTCCACACACGTAATACAGAGTAAATGTTTAATTTCTTTGTTTTGACCTTATGATAATTAATTTTCTTTCATATTTTTGCACATTCTGTAAAGATGAGTGTGTACAGTACATATAACAGTGCAAAAAAGAATTGAAGAATACAGTACTGTATTACATTTATGTACCCAGAAATATGAGTTGAAAAATAACAGCAACACAGCTCACAGTTGGTGGGAGACTGAGATACTGTACTAACACTGCACCCCCTCCTGCTTACCCCTTCCCCTCGCACAATTCACGGGAGGATTTTAAAGTAAAGGAAAGTAGTACACTACTGTAATGTAATATGCAGTGAGTGATGGTGCAGTTCATGTTTGAAAGAAGAAGAATTCTTGTAATGCAAGGATTGATAGTATGTTCTCTTTCAGTTATATACAGGAATTGTCCAATCATTAGAGGAAGCTGCTGCTGATCCCAATACCCTGATTGTGGTTATGACTGGTACTGGTGATTACTTTACCTCCGGAAATGACCTCTCTGCATTATTGGAAGGTGTGAGGTAAGACTGAAATATTGATAATATTTTGTGTTGGGATGTTTTTGTTGTTTAACTTACATAGGCTCAATGTGGTACATACAAACACTCCTGCTACATAGATCTTTACTTTTATTATTGTACAGTACAGTATTACTGCTATACCGAAACACTCCTCAGATTCCAGTATTACCTCGCTATACTACTGAACAAATTCACTATACATATACTGTATCGAACCCTCAGCCAAACCCGTCCTCAGATATCTCAAATAATGTTTAAATACTGTACATTATTTGAGGATGGTTTGGTAGAGGGTTCGATACAGTATACAGTAAAACCTCGATAAATCGGACTTCATTATATCAGATTTTGCATTTTTACGGACTCTGAGGTACTCTGGTCACCAAAAAAAAAAAAAAAAAAAAAATGGGGAAGATAAAAAAAATCTTATGAAATGAACTACACTTACTGAATACTGTACAGTGGTCTAGTCAGATTTGCTATAGGCCTACTGAGAACTAAGATACTTGAGTATACTGTATAAGCAGGATGGGGCTGATCAGGTGTTGCCGTATATGTTGGGTTTATTTATTTATTTATTTGGTATTATATATTCTCACATGATTGGCCTCTTATGGTTTATGGTTAATCATAATTAATATAACATCTTCAGTAATAGGGAAAAATACAATACTGTATGTAATTTGTGATGTGACTTGAAGATAAAGGATACTCTGTATCAGAAGGTTATTTACTCAAGATGCATTCACAGTATCACACTGTATAATATTTGATAAGAAGATACCTTCGTAACAACATTATTTATTACCTTTGAGTGTTATATGATGGTCAATTTGACTACTTGTACACTTAGACAGATGATTAAGTGATGATAAATACACTACAGTAGTCTTTATTAAGTGGTGATAAATACACTACAATAGTATTTATTAAGTGATGATAAATACATGACTGTACAGCATGCCCTTCAAATTCATGGGGGTTAGATTCTCAAAAAGGCCGCGAAATGCCAAATCCTCGAATAACATTTGCTGACCAAGGGGGGGGGGGTAATTTTTACTTGTGTACAAAGAAATGTATATTCCCTTTTTGCCCATAGGACAATTATTTCTTTTACCTGTATTATATATGTGTGTTTATGTAGAAACACACACACACAAAACACATACAAATAATTAATAATGGGAAAATCCTCTCACAAATAATAATAAAATATTATTAAAAATGTTGAGTCTACCCTCAAGTCTACTCCATGCTCTGTTAATAGCAAAGCACGGAATGGAGTTGAGAGTAGACTCAACATTTTTAATAAATTTTTTCTGATTATTTGCGAGAGGATTTTGCCATTATTATTTATTTGCGAGAGGATTTTGCCATTATTATTTATTTGCATGTAAATAAATCACTGTAGGTATGCGTAATCCATGTATATATGCTAATAACCACATAGGAAACAAGAAAACATAAAGTTCCCAAGTGCTTTCATGTAATTCACATCTTCAGGGCTGAGTACAGACTAAGGAGTAATTATTGACAAGGCTAATACATACAGTAAAGAGTGAGATCAAGTCCCTAGGGACAGCAGGTGTCCACCATAATCAGGTCATAAGGTAGGGTGACCCAACCCTTTCACCTGGTTACAAATCTTCTTAATCACAAAATTGTCCATTTTGTACATACCATTACTGAAATTCATGTTGACAGATTCAGTATGTTTAATGTTCCTACTGACAATTGAATTACAACGTAATATTCAGGAGGCATTATCCCAGTCAATGCAATGCTATTATCTCTCATATGAATGAACAAAGCATTGGATTCCTGGCTTGTCCTAACACTATATTTATGCTGTTTAAGTCTAGTTATAAGATCTTTTCCCGGCTGGTCTAAGTAGAACATATTACATTCCTTACAAGGGACCTTGTAAATGCAGCCGCCTGCATTGTTGGGGGAGTTCTTAATTAACATTAGTTTTACAGTGCATGAGTTACTAAATGTTATAGTACTTATGTTCCAGGTTTTCAGTTGTAGAGGAATTTGAGATAATTTTTTTTTAAAGGTAATTCTAAGAGATTTTTATTGTCATAGGGAGGCTTAGGATCAGTTCTATAAAAAGATATCTTAGCGATGTTAGGGCATTTGTTTATGTATATATATATATATATATATATATATATATATATATATATATATATATATATATATATATATATATATATATATATATATATATATATATATATATATATATATATATATATATATATATATATATGATAAAATCATATACCTTATCGTATTCATTTTCCTGTGATTTATCAAGATTTATATATATGAAATATATATATATATATATATATATATATATATATATATATATATATATATATATATATATATATATATATATATATATATATATATATATATATATATATATATATATATATATATATATATATATATATATATATATATATATATATATATATATATACAGTATATATATAGTATATATATATATATATGTGAACCCTCACTTTACGCGGTCAATTGAACCCACGGAGGCCCGCGTAAAGCGAGAAACGCGTAAAGTGAACAATATAACATATGGGATTAAATGAAATAGAGACCGGCTGACCCCCAAACTCCACTTTTTCCGACACAATACCTATGTTCTAGTAAAAATGACATCTTAATTTTATGATGGTACATGCACACAATTAATACTTAAGAGAAATAGAGAAATACAGTCGCCAAGTTAATGTCCATTCAAATAATGGACTCAACTCCCTCACCCTCTTCTTACACTCCTGGCTCTTCCCTCTCTGAGAAATGTTTGGGGGAAAACCACTAGATTTTAAGGTACAGGTAGTTCTGCTATAACGCGATAATTGTGTTCTTGTAAAATATCATGTTATAGAAAATCGCGTAATAGAAATAACAGGGCTTATGGAGAAAATAGGGTTAGGTGCAGATTACTCGAAATCAAAAAAATTTAGTAGTTGGCCTAACACAAAGGATAGCACAGTCTAAATAAATGTTACATTCATATCTAATAATGAAATCATACAGTAAATTTAACACTTTACCTTGAAAAAATATGAATGTAACTTGATGGGGGAGCAGGGTGATTTTGAGGTTGATAACATCGAGCTTCTCTTCAAGTGTTATATCCTTTCTTTTACGATAATCACCGGGAATTCTATCATCAGAACGCTTTTTGGAGATATTCTTCTTTACCATATTCACAGTTAATACCACAAAATTGGAGAAATAGTAAGCAAAAATCGCGTTATAGCAAACAAGCGTTCGCGTTATACAAATATTGTTCCGAATTCATAAATCGCGTTAGAGCAAATTCGCGTTATCAAAACACGCGTTATAGCAGAACTCACTGTATAGTGATAAATAATCCCTCAAACTAAAGTTAGGATAATATAATAGTCATTGCTGGATTCCTTGTAAGACCAGGAATATTTTGAATATAAATGTCATATTTTTTGCACAAAAGATAACATATTTACTCAGAGCAAACAAAATACTTAGAGTAGATCTAAAATTTGTATGTCTAATGCAAAATCTATGATGTTTATATTCAAAATGATCATCAAATTGTAAGAATTCCAGCAATGTAAATTATATTCTGGCCGGGTAATTTGTATGAATTTTATGAGCTAAAACAAATATCTTCAATAAATAAAAAAAAAAATATTCTTCACACACTATCTGTCAATCAAAGTACCCCACCTTTCCTCCCCCCCTCTTCCAACCGCACCAGATGGTCGGTCAGTCCCTCCCTCCCCCCACCCCCCACCAACCCTCCCTATCAGAGAAATGTGTGGGAGAAACCAGAATATTTACCTTTTTAGTAATAAATAATACCTCAGACTAAAGTTAGGATAATATAATTGACATTGCTGGATTCCTTGCAAGACCAGGAATATTTTGAATATACACCTCATATATTTTGCACAAAAGATAACATATTTGCTCTGAGCAAACAAAATACTTGCATTAGATCTAAAATTTGTATGTCTAATGCAAAAGCTATGATGCTTATATTCAAAATGATCATCAAATTGTAAGAATTCCAGCAATGTAAATTATATTCTGGCCAGATAATTTGTATGAATTTTATGAGCTAAATAAAAAAAAATTATACTTCACCCGCGTATATGAGTAGATGCACTGCTTAAAGTGGGAATTCCGGTTCTGGAAGGGTACCGCGTAAACGTGGAAACGCGTAATGTAATGTGGGACCGCGTAAAGCAAGGGTTGACTGTATATATATATATATATATATATATATATATATATATATATATATATATATATATATATATATATATATATATATATATATATATATATATATATATATATATATATATATATATATATATATATATATATATACTATATATATATATATATATATATATATATATATATATATATATATATATATATATATATATATATATATATATATATATATATATATATATATATATATATATATATATATATAGTTAACCCTCACTTTACGCGGTTAATGTAACCCGGAGGGTCCCGCGTAAAAGTGAGAAACGCGTAAAGTGAATAACATAACATATGGGATTAATTGAAATGGAGTCCGGGCCGATCCCCAAACTCCACTTTTTGACGACACACAACTATGTTGTAGTAAAAATATTATCTTAACTTTATGATGGTATGCACACACAATTAATAATTAAGAGAAATATCAATAATATTAGGTTTTTTAACACTTAGAAAAAATGGCTGGGCACACGGGGATGGGCGGTTGGTTCCGAGGCAGAGGGCAGATTATTGGCCCTCACCTGTGTCACTTGTATCAATTGTATCACTATCCACCACAGAGGCTTGCAGGGCCTCTTTGTCAAACTCCCCAAAGTCCATATAAGTCCATATCCTCACCATAATTATCAGTATCACTGACTTGGGCCGGCTGTGGTGGGTGGCGGGTGAAGAACTGGTAATGTTTTGATGACTGGGCGACCTTGTGCGCACCATGTTCGCGCAGCTTACACAACATGGCGGATGGCGGGAGGTTTGGATCCAAAAATGGCGCGGCTCTCCAGCCGCTCTCCGCGTAAAGGGGTACACGCACCACGGAATGTGAGCATCCTGGGTTCCGGCAGGGCACCGCGTAAACGTGGAAACGCGGAATGTGGGACCGCATAAAGTGAGGGTTAACTATATATATATATATATATATATATATATATATATATATATATATATATATATATATATATATATATATATATATATATATATATATATATATATATATATATATATATATATATATATATTGATCCCTCGGTTAACAAACACAATTCATTCCAGCTGGCCGTTCGTTAACCAAAAATTTCATTGAGCGAATCCATTGTTTCAGTGGGATATTGAGTAATTGGTTCCAGCTCACCGAAAAGTACATGCAAAGTAAAAAAAAATGCAGTAAAATACACTTACTTTGAGGTGTGTATGTAGAAGGCTCCTGGTTGTTGATGATGATGGGAATTAGAAGTGGGGGTGGAGGAGAAAGGAAAAGAGAAGGAAGTGGGGATGGAAGAGAAATCACCCCAAGCTTGATGTAATTCAAGATTATTTTCTTTAAATCAACACTGCACTGCACTATATATTGTCAATATGTTAAATAAATTTCAGAGTGACCAATAATTGAACTGTAAAAACATAAAATTACTCTGTATTCAAGAGACCCACAAGCAAGATGTTTCCTCCACTGAATAGAGATACAAACTGAGGCCTTGGTGGGTGAGTGAAGTGGCTGATGGGCGCACCATGAAACTAGTTCCCTGTACTGAAATTATGTTAAATAAGTGTTAAAGCGACTAATAATTTTAATATAAAAATTGGAAAAATATTGAATAACACAACCTTCTTGATATTTACTCCATTGGAAACGAATTTAAGCCCTAGAACCGATTACTGTATTGGCAAACTAATATTCCAGCTGGTGAGCAAGCGAAAACATGTTGACATTATTTCGTAAAAATTTCGTTAACTGAATTTTTGTACGTTAACCGAATTGAAGATTCTTATGGAAGGTAATTCATTAACTGAAATTTCGTTAACCGAGGCGTTCGTTAACCGAGAGATCACTGTATATATTCCTCATCTATGAATTCCGTTACTGGATGTTCACCCTGCCGGCTAAATTGGCATTGGCACAAGTAAGGAAGGCAGCTAAGATGATGGAAAAAGAGAGTTGGTGCCAGTACACATCCTTGTTTTACCCGTTTGGATGGGGAAGAACTCAGAGTGGGTGTCATTGTGCAGGACACTGCCGTTCATGCGCTCGTGGAGTTGCCTCACAATGGCAATGAATTTTGGTGGACAACCAATCTGCCAGAGGGCTTCCCCATTGACTAAGTTGAAGGCCTAAGTAAGGTTGATGAAGGCCATGTACAAGTCACGAAGCTATTCTCTGCCCTTTTTCTGTATCTGGCGGGCAGCAAAGATCATGTCAGGGGTGCCACATGATGGTCTAAAGCCACATTGAGATTCTAGGAGGAAGTTTTCTGCCTCTGGAGAAGTCTGTTTTGGAGGACTTGGGCAAAAATCTTGCCATCTTCAGTCTCAACCTTGGTATACTTTGTTCTGTTCATTTGACTCTTAGAGTACTTGTGTCACTTTTGTAAATAAACATCGCTGGATGCTACACTCATTTCTTTTTTGTCTTGGTCTTCTTTAATTGGTCCACATATCTCACTAAAGCGGTTAATGCTGCCACAGAAACATGCAGTGAATTCATTCCGCTCTCCAATTGAACTCAAACTAGCTGTGCAAGCTGGGCACCTGGCTGATGGTTCCTTTCGCCAGTGTGACCAGTGTGTGGAATGTACCGTTGACTTATTGCCTGTGGATGAAATGCTATTGTGGATTTATTACACCTAAAACTCTAGTGTGACCGTAGCTTAAGGGTTAATTGGGTAAATTGAGGATAGGAGAGGTAAGGGAAGGCAGAGACAGGGATAGTTGAAAATGATGAATTAAATTTAAAGCTGGATCCAAAGAGATCCAAAATCTGGTTGGTTTGGTTTAGATATGCTGAAATTTGTTTATTTTATATTTTTTTTTAGATAAAAGGCCATAATTCCTTACTCTTGAGATGTGAAGATTGAACTTTCATTGAATTAAAGATAAATTCAAATTTATCCTTAAAATAACTGTTTACTGAAGCTTCCTGTATATTTTTCCTGAATTAGAATACCTGTAGGGTTTTTAAATAAAAATATCTGGGCTGTGTATTTAAAAGTGTAGAATACTTACATGTTCTTCATATTTTGAAAGGAAATTTAAAAGATGCTGGGAGTAAGAATATGTTGGAAGCCGATTCAGTCTCAACCCTTTTTGCTCTGTACATGTTAGACTTCAATAAATGACTATATTATTAAGTTTTGGTGTAAAAGTGAATGACAAAACTAGTTTTTCAGTGAATGAAATGAAATATCTGTAGGCTGAGGATGTTGCAGTTTTGTATACCCAGGGTGTGCTCAGAAAAATCTGAGCGACTGTAATAGTTTAATTTCATTTTAGGCTGCAGTGTCCCAAAGATTTCTACAAAAAAAAATTTGTTGCTTACATTTGGCTTCATCAACCATTTCAGAGGAAGTACATCAGCTGAGACATCTGGGACAAATGATAACACAAATCATCATTCAATGCAGGAGATGCAGGAGAAAGTTTCTTCTGGTGCCGAGATGTTCCGCAAGTAAATAATATGCTTATGGTTTAGGAGGATGAAGTAGACATTGTTTTGTGCATTTATAAGGTTTAGCCTTTCCTTGAGTTCTATTATAGTAAATATTCAGGTTTCATATTGCTAACTTCTGTCATACTCTTTTCATACTTCCCTTTCTTCCACATGTTTATATGAGTGCCAGTATCTTTTTTATGTAAGTGAACCATAATTTATGTATATATTTTTTCATTGCATTGTCATTAGATTGGCACTTAACATTTTTTAGTACAGTCAACCCTCACTTTACGCGGTTAATGTAACCCACAGGGTACCGCGGAAAGTGAGAAACGCGTAAAGTGAAGAACATAACATATGGGATTAATTGAAATAGAGACCGGGCCGACCCCCAAACTCCACTTTTTGACGACACACAACTATGTTGTAGTAAAAATATTATCTTAACTTTATGATATCAATAATATTAGGTTTTTTAACTCTTACATTAGTAGAAAAGATGGCTGGGCACACGGGGATGGGCAGTTGGTTCCGAGGCAGAGGGCAGATTATAATCTGAGGGCCAATAATTATTGGCCCTCACCTGTATCACTTGTATCAATTGTATCACTATCCACCACAGAGGCTTGCAGGGCCTCTTTGTCAAACCCCCCAAAGTCCATATAAGTCCATATCTTCACCATAATTATCACTATCACTGACTTGGGCCGGCTGTAGTGGGTGGCGGGTGAAGAACTGGTAATGTTTTGATGACTGGGCGACCTTGTGCGCACCATGTTCGCGCCGCTTACACAACATGGCGGATGGCGGGAGGTTTGGATCCAAAAATGGCGCGGCTCGCCAGCCGCTCTCCGCATAAGGGGTACACGCACCGCGGAATGTGAGCATCCTGGGTTCTGGCAGGGCACCGCGTAAACGTGGAAACGCGGAATGTGGGACCGCGTAAAGTGAGGGTTGACTGTAGATTAAATTCTTAGATATTAGAGCAAGCTATGTGAAGATGTACACTGACTGTAGTAACATAACAGAGATTCTGCTTTGCTTCCTGGTGGAAGAGATACTATAGTAAAGTGAACCACCTTTCCGACAAAACAATTGTCAAACCATCCGGCAAATGTACAAAATATATTAAAACTATAAATAATGATATAAAAAACATCAAAAATAGAGTACCATATTTTACGGCATATAAGATGCATGGCCATATAAGACACACATCCCATTTTAGCAGGGAGTATTTAGGAAAAAACATTGTGTGTATTTTCCTCCTGTAGCCATAGTTTTCTTTAAATAATATACATATACAGTACCAGTAAATGTGAGGAATAAATAAAAATAAACCTATAAATAAGTTAAAACAAAAAATACTGTATTGATAAGCCTTAGCAACGGAGACTAGCTGGGACACTGTCTCCGCCGATTCCCTAGCAACGCTCCCCACTCCTTACACTGCACCCACCTCCTGCTCCCCCACTGAACCAGCTAACTAGTGTGCAAAGAAATGTATATTTCCTTTATGTGTTTGCCCTTAGGACAATTGTTTCTTTTACTTTTTCACAATACTGTACGTATGTAGGATGATGTGTGTATGTAACTGAGTAAAAATAAATGAAGAAAGTTACGTACTGTATATCTACCAGAAAATACGAGATGAAAAGCAACCATAACACATCACAGTTTGGCCCAGTAGCTTGGTGGTTACAGTGATGAGTCTGACCTGGCTACAATGCCGCCAGTGATGTTAACAGATGCAAATGTACTGGCACCATCAACATCATACTTCATTACAGACACGAGCCACAGATACACCAGACTCTAACTCCTTTATTTACTCTAGTTTCTGCACAACAGATAAATGTACAGTACATGCTTTCTCTTCACACCACCACTTGCATTAGATGCCATGATTAATCACAATTAAGCACTACTAATTATCAGTAAACACTAATAATAACAGTAAATCCAGTGAAATTTGGCAGGGAGCGAGGAGAGTTACAACAGCAAATGACGTGTTAACTAGCGGTCACTCATTCCCCTTGCTTGCTCCCGTTGTCAGGCATACAATCGAAGTATGGGAGAAATACATATCTTGTAGTCTAATTTGAAAACGGTGATGGACACAGTGATAAACAAATTATATAAACCATGCATTTACCTACGATAACATAATAAGAAACATTGTATCATTACTAGAGTGAATGAAATAATATTCTCGCAAACAACAATTGACAACTTTTTCAGGTTTCCCACCTCCTTGGGCACCTGTGTCCTGCACGCTGACATCTTAGTTACACGGGCCTAAGATGATCTTTGCTCTGTTTTTGAGAATGCTTCTTAGGGAGGCTTCTTAGCCCCGGAACCCAAAATTTTGTCCAAATCTTCCGAAATCCGGATTTTCCAGGTCTAGATCTTCAAGGGTTCACTGTATACAGTACAGTGGTCCCTCGGTTAACAAGCACAACCCGTTCCAGCAGGTTGCTCGTTAACCGAAACTATTGTTTCAATGGGTTTTTGGGTAATTGGTTCCAGCTCACCAAAAATTGCCTAAATTCAACAAAAAAGGTAGAAAAGTACACTTACTTTGAGGTGTGTATGTAGGAGGCTCCTGGATGATGATGATGATGATGGGAATTAGAATGGGGGTGGAGGAGAAGGGAGAAGAGAAGGCATTGGGGTGGAAGAGAAGTCACCCCATGGCACCATTTCACCCATAAAATTTTAGTTCTCTTGGTGTAATTCAAGATTATTTTCTTTAAATCAACACTACACTGCAGTATATATTGTCAATATGTAAAATAAATTTCAAAATGACCAATAATTTGCTTGGAAACAGAAAAATAGCGTTTAGTTGAAGAGAGTCTCAAGCAAGATGTTACCTCCAGTGAAAACAGAGAGAGACTAACGCCTGTCTGGTGTGTTAACAGGCTGGATGGCACGCCAGAAACTAGTTTCTTTAACCTTCAATTATGTTCAATAATTGTTAAAATGACTAAAAAAGTTAATATTAAACTTTTAAAATTATTGAATAGTATAAACTTCTTGATATTTACTAAAATAATAAGGAATTTAAGCCCTAAAACCGATTACTGTATTGGCGGACTAATACTACAGCTGGTGGGCCGCCAAATGCAAGCGAAAACATGTTGAAGTCGGCTCATAAAAAACTCGTTAATCGAGGGATTGCTCGTTAACCGAAGTTAAGAATCTTATGGAAGGTAAATCGTTAACCGAAATCTAGTTAACCGAGGCGCTCGTTAACCGAGGGATCACTGTACAGTATATAGTTGAATATCGACATAAACTTTAGTAACCTCACCACCAGCCCAAGGTACAAGAAACCACACCATCCAAAATTTTTTTACCCAAAACAAATGAGTACATTTGCAAATGTTGTCAAAGAGGAACTGAAGGAGTTCAAAAAAGATCAGGGTGGTACTAAAGAAGTGAGTGTGAAAATTAATGATTTGGGCAGGGATAGGACAGTCCACACCCTGCGTGTTAAGTGATTGATTGTGGTAATTACATCCCTGGCGACACAACAGCTTAGGTCATATGCCGCTGAATTACCGTATATCTCGGCCTATAAGGCGTCGGGGTGCATAAGACGGCCCCCCCAAATTTCCATTTAAAAAGTAGCTTTTGAGCTCTATTTGCTGTATAAGACCAGTACCCCAAATGTGACACTTACCCACTGACTCAGTAGTCCTTTACCAACCATCCTTGGTTTTTTAAAATAAGGCCAATTCACTTCAAGTACAGTTGGTCCTCGTATTACTCGGTCCCGCATTCCGCGTTTCACCGTTAACTCGGTGCCTTGCCAGAACCTAACATTTTCACATTCCGCGGTCGTGAACCCCATTACGCGGAGAGCGGCTGGCAAGCCGCGCCATTTTTGGATCCAAACCTCCCGCCATCCGCCATGTTGTGTAAGAGGCGCGAAAATGGTGCGCACAAGGTCGCCCAGTCATCAAAACATGACCAGTTCTTCACCCGCCACCCACTACAGCCGGCCCAAGTCAGTGATAGTGATAATTATAGTGAGGATATGAACTTATATGAACTTTGGGGGGGTTTGACAAAGAGGCCCTGCAAGCCTCTGTGGTGGATAGTGATACAATTGATACAAGTGATACAGGTGAGGGCCAATAATCTGCCCTCTGCCTCGGAACCAACCGCCCATCCCCGTGTGCCCAGCCATCTTTTCTACTAATGTAAGTGTTAAAAAACCTAATATTATTGATATTTCTCTTAATTATTAATTGTGTGTGCATGCCATCATAAAGTTCAGATAATATTTTTACTACAACATAGTTGTGTGTCGTCAAAAAGTGGAGTTTGGGGATCGGCCCGGACTCCATTTCAATTAATCCCATATGTTATGTTATTCACTTTACGCGTTTCTCACTTTCCGCGGTACCCTCCGGGTTACATTAACCGCGTAATATGAGGACCAACTGTAATGTCATCAAATGTTACCCGCTGGTGTAGTGTAAACACTAGTGACGTCACTGAAGCGTCTGCTATTTACCGGTAACTGGAACTAATGTCTGTGTCGAATAAAATTTTTCCATTTACTTGAAATATATATATATATATATATATATATATATATATATATATATATATATATATATATATATATATATATATATATATATATATATATATATATATATATATATATATATATATATATATATATATATATATATATATACACACTAGACCCCGACTTACGACGGGGTTAGGGACCCAAATCCAGGTCGTAAGTCCGACATGGTCGTAAGTCCGACATAATAAAAAAAAAAAATATTTAATAAAAAATCTACAATGAAATACAGTACAGTAAAAGTAATGAATAATGATGAATGGATACAGTACAGTGAAAGTAATAAATAATAAGGAATGGATACAGTGTGACTGAGCACTTAACCTTTAATGTAGTCAGCTGAATGCACATGGGGCCCCCATAATTTTCTAATTATACATGGAGACTACATTAACTGGAAACGTTTCGGTATAGAAAATGCGTGTGTCATTTAAAAAATTTTTTTTATCTATATCTGAGGCGGTCGTAAGTCCCGACGGTCGTAAGTCCACGTAGTCGTAAGTCGGGGTCTAGGTATATATATATATATATATATATATATATATATATATATATATATATAGCCCAATAAAGCACGCGGACTTCTACATACAATCAACACCTCAACCCGCCAGGATTCGAACCCACGGCACACAAGCCTATGACTGTGACCGGGGAACGCTAACCGCTGGACCACCAGGATACTAAAAGCAGTCCTAGACTTTGTTATATTTCACACAAAGCCTGTTCAACGAGCTTATGGCGCCGTGAACCTCTAATGGGGACCACCCGTATCACTTAGGTGGTCAGAGTAACGTTTTACCAAATCCGGCTTCGAAACACGAGGATCCATATATATTTCATTAGCCCAATAAAGCACGCGGACTTCTACATACAATCAACACATGTTTGTAGGCGGGTGTGTACATGTAACTAAGTAAAAATAAATGAAGGAAGTTAAGTACAGGTGCTCCCCGACTTACGATGGGGTTAGGGACCCAAATCCAGGTCGTAAGTCGGAATGGTCATAAGTCCGACATTAAAAAAAACAAACATAAAATCTACAATGAAATACAGTCAGTAAAAGTAATAAATAATGAGGAATGGATACAGTGTGACTGAGCACTTACCTTTAATGTAGTCAGCTGAATGCACATGGGGCCCCAATAATTTTCTATTTACAGGATACATGGAGACTATATTAAATGGATGAAGCAGAGGAGGAGACAGGGCTGGGTGGGTCATCAATGTCGCTTTCTTCAGACAGGTTTATGTGCTGTGGAAACTTGCTGGTTGAAGGTATTGGATCATCTTGAGGGAATGAAGAGGCAGCACTGCTGGGGCATGAGGAGACAGCACTGGGGGACTTCTTAAAATTGATGTCCAATTTAGACTGCACAGTTTGCTTTTTCTTTTCATTATAAATTTCTCTGTAGCAAGCAAGTGCATCTTGGATCATTCTGTCAACTTTGGCAAAACGCTCATAATTTTGATCCATGCCATCAAACTTTTGCATCCCTTTATTAATTGTAGCAAATGCCTCTGCCATTTGCTTCACTGAAAACTTTTTGGGGGGTGCAGGTCCTTCTTCTACATTTAGACTCGCTTCTTCCTCTGCATCTTTGTGTGCCTCCAGTTCGATGAGATCTTCGTTACTGAGCTCTTCTGCTACACTTTCAACCAACTGTTCAACATCTTCATTATCAATTTCTAACTGAAGCTGTTTACCTAACTCCACTATCTTGTTACTAATATCCGAAATAACTTCATTTTCATTAAATCCTCTAAAACTGTTCACATATCTTTTCAGGACTTTCTTCCATATTCCATTCATGCAATGTTTTGTAACCTGATCCCATGCTGCACTAATGTTCTTTATACATGACAAAACGATGTACTCCTTCCAAAACTCTCTGAGCGTTTTCTCACCTTCAGTAGCAGCAATAGCCTGAGTGAAGGTTGTACGTAAATAATACGCTTTAAAGGCAGCAATAGCACCTTGATCCATGGGTTGGATGACAGAGGTAGTGTTAGGCGGAATGTACACCACCTTAACATCAGGGTGCATGTCGTCCAGGCGTGGTGGGTGTCCCGGAGCATTATCCAAAATCACCAAAATCTTGAATGGAATCCGTTGTTGCAGACAATACTCCTTGGCTCGAGGAATGAAACAATTCATGAATTTTTCCTCAAACAGCACAATGGTCATCCAGGCTTTCTTGTTACTGCGATATAACACTGGCAGTGTGTGCTTGCTGACATGTTTAAAAGCCCTGGGGTTCTCTGAATGATAGATCATGAACTGCTTTAGCTTGAAACCAGCCACATTCCCCCCAACAGAAGTGTAATTCGGTCCTTGAATGCCTTGAATCCTGGCATTGTTTTCGCTTCTTTGTGGATGTATGTCCGCTCAGGCATGCGCTTCCACATTGAATATTTGCTCAGGCAAATAATTTCCTTCTGCAATCACCTCATCTAACTCCTCCTTAAAAGCTTCGGCAGCACCAACTTCAGCACTAGCTGCCTCTCCACTCACCTTAACATTATGTAAACTGTAGCATTTTTAAATCTGTTAAACTACCCATGACTTGCTGTGAAGTTTTGCTCGCACTCATCTCTTGCCTGCTCCTTCAGGCTTTGGAACAGGCTTCTTGCTTTAGCCTGTAAGGTTAGAAGGCTTAAGGGTACACGCTTCTGGATTTGGTCTTCTATCCATATCACCAATAATTTTTCCATATCGTGAATAGGACCTTTCTTTTCTTCGAAATTATAGTTCCCTTTATAGGTGTTGTTCCTTTCACTACATCACGAATACGTTCCTTGTCCTTCAGAATAGTGGATTTGGTCGAGTGCGAGAAACCTAGATCACGTGAGATTGTTGCTACAGTTTTTCCATTCTCATATTGCATTATTATCTTCATTTTCATCTTAAAAGTAATTGCCTGTCTCCTTTTCTTCTGAGCACCACCTGCACTCTCACTTGTACGCTTTCCAATCATTATAAAGTCAATTAAATACGATAATAACTTAAGTACACAGCGCGATCAGTATAGGATACGATAGCCAAACACCAACTAAGCGCTGGACTGAGTGTAACCACTCGGTGACCCAAGCCACGCTCTCGCCCGGGATGGAAACATTTCGGTATAGAAAATGCGCGCGTCATTTGAAAAAAATTTTGGTCACGACTGCGGCGGTCGTATGTGCGAACGGTTGTACGGTCAGAGCTGGTCGTAAGTGCAGATGGACGTAAGTTGAGCCAGTCGTAAGACGGGGACTACCTGTGTGTGTATATATATGTATATAGTACAGTAGTACCCCGCTTAACGCGGTCAATTGAACCCACAGGGTACCATGTTAAGTGAAAACCGCGTTAAGTGAACAACAGAACATATGGGATTAATTCCAATAGAGACTGGCCGGACCCCCAAACTCTACTTTTTCCGACACAATACCTATGTTCTAGTAAAAATAACATCTTAATTTTATGATGGTACATGCACACAATTAATACTTAAGAGAAATAGAGAAATACAGTCGCCAAGTTAATGTCCATTCAAATAATGGACCTCAACTCCCTCCCTCTTTCTCACACTACACCTCGCTGGGTTCTTCCCTCTGGAGAAATTTCTGGGAAACCACTAAATTTTAATAAATAATACCTCAAACTAAAGTTAGGATAATAGCACTGACATTGCTGGATTCCTTGTAAGAATAGGAATATTTTTGAATATAAAATGTCATATATTTTGCACAAAAGATAACATATTTACTCAGAGTAAACATTATATCTAAAATTTGTATGTCTAATGCAAAATGTATGATGTTTATATTCAAAATGATCATCAAATTGTAAGAATTCCAGCAATGTAAATTATATTCTGGCCGGGTAATTTGTATGAATTTTATGAGCTAAAACAAATATCTTCAGTTAATAAAAAAAAAAATATTCTTCACGACACACTCTGTCAATCAAAGTACCCCACCTTGCCTCCCCCCACTTCCAACCGCGCGGTCAGTCCCAACCCTCCCCCCCACCCCACACCAATCCTCCCTTCAAGAGATGTGTGAAAAAACTAAATTTTAACATTTAGTATTAAATAATACCTCAGATTAAAGTTAGGATAATATAATTGACATTGCTGGATTCCTTGTAAAACCAGGAATATTTTGAATATAAATGTCATATATTTTGCACAAAAGATAACATATTTACTCAGAGTAAACATTACATCTAAAATTTGTATGTCTAATGCAAAATCTATAATGTTTATATTCAAAATGATCATCAAATTATAAGAATTCCAGCAATGTAAATTATATTCTGACCGGGTAATTTGTATGAATTTTATGAGCTAAAACAAATATCTTCAGTTAATAAAAAAAAAAAAATATTCTTCACACGGTAACAGATGGTCGGTTGGTCCCTCCCTCCCCCCCACCAACCCTCCCTACCTGATGTGTGGGAAAACCAGAATATTTACCTTTTTAGTAATAAATAATACCTCAAACTAAAGTTAGGATAATATAATTGACATTGCTGGATTCCTTGTAAGACCAGGAATATTTTGAATACAAATGTCATATATTTTGCACAAAAAATAACATATTTACTCGGAGTAAACATTATATCTAAAATTTGTATGTCTAATGCAAAATCTATGATGTTTATATTCAAAATGATCATCATATTGTAAGAATTCCAGCAATGTAAATTATATTCTGGCCGGGTAATTTGTATTAATTTTATGAGCTAAAACAGGCAGGCAGGCAGGGGGTGTGGTGGGGGAATCTAAAAATAGCGTCTCGGCGTATATGTGGAAAAAAACCGTGTTAAGTGAAAGTTCAAGCTAGCTAAGCGAAACCGCGTTAGCGGTACTACTGTATGTGTATATGTGTGTGTATATATATATATATATATATATATATATATATATATATATATATATATATATATATATATATATATATATATATATATATATATATATATATATATATATATATATATATATATATATATATATATATATATATATATATATATATATATATATATATATATATATATATATACACACACACACACACAGACCCGACTTACGACTACGTGGACTTGACGTGGGACTTACGACCGCCTCAGATATAGATAAAAATAAAATAAAAATAAAATAATTTTTTTTTTTTTAAATGACATACGCATTTTCTATACCGAAACGTTTCCAGTTAATCTAGTCTCCATGTATAATTAGAAAATTATGGGGGCCCCATGTGCATTCAGTGACTACATTAAAGGTTAAGTGCTCAGTCACACTGTATCCATTCCTTATTATTTATTACTTTCACTGTACTGTATCCATTCATCATTATTCATTACTTTTACTGTACTGTATTTCATTGTAGAATTTTTATTAAAATTTTTTTTTTATCTATGTCGGACTTGCGACCTGGATTTGGGTCTAACCGTCGTAAGTCGGGGTCTAGGTATGATATATATATATATATATATAATATATATATATATATATATATATATATATATATATATATATATATCCACAATAGCGTGGATAAGATAAATCTTGATAAAATCACGGAAAATGGAAACAACGGAGTACCTTAAGCGGGAGTTGAATTGGGTCGGTTTTCGGATTTTCCGAATTCTCAGGCAGTACTTTTAAAATTAAAATTTGGGAGGAATAAAGAAGAGATGAACAGGTACATTTTGATAGTTTATTCATTAGCAAATATAGCATGCTTCATTTATCAAAACGAGCAGTTTTAATGAAAAAGCTGTGAATTCTAGAATTTTATTCTTTGCCTTTTGATATCATAAATTGTAGACTTTCAATGTTGTATTTTCCATTAGAACAGTATTGCTCACTGCGATACTAGTTTCTTAATTATTTCAAGTTTGTCACTCAATTTCAACGTGTTCTTCTCTTCACACAGCAGTTTATCTACTTTAGGAGCCATTATTATGGGCTTGTACAGTAATCTGTAAATGGAAAGAGTAAGACTCAAAATATTGTTCTATTCATACTGTGCTTGATATAATACATTCACGGATGTAATATTTTTGCTTAAAATGACGTCCGTATTACAGTGGAAAGTGGGATCAAATGTGGCGAAACAATGACTTTAAAGATGATGATTGTAACACGAATGGTTTAGTTAAAAACCTGTTGTATTGTCACAATGGGATGAATAATTTATCGATACCATATTTCTGAATATTTTCATTAAAATCCATCAAAATCATTTTCTTTGTCATCGTCTGCAGCACCAAACAGCTTCTTCTCCCAGTCTCTCCTTGAACAGGGCTAGAGGGTACGTGTTTTGAATAGTTTTCAGTTAAAAACTATTACATCACCCGTATATTTTACCTAAACTGCGCCTGAATGAATATATTCTCGGAAATACTGTAAATAGTAGTTTTGCTGAAGCGTGATGTATTTCAATGTAAAATAGGATAAAATACATGGCGGAAACAAAAGACTTTACCTAAGCTTCCGATGTTCTTGAGATGTTGCAGCGTTTTTAATAGTTTTCGGTTAAATTCTGTTATATTACAATGATATTCTATTCATACTGTGCTTGATATAATACATTCACGGAAGTAATATTTTTGTTGAAATGAAATGCATTACAGTGGAAAGTGGGATAAAATCGTGGCGAAAACAATGACTTAGCGCTTTCTTTGTTTCAAAGATATTTTAGCTTATCACTTTTCGAATGGTTTAGTTAAAAACTGTTGTATTACAATAATATTCCTCCTAATTGACTTGAATAAATACTTGAATGAATATACAATATTTTGTTGGAAACTACCCGCGTTTCAGTGTAAAGTGTTGTAATAATAAATGGTAAACAATTTGCCTTGGGCACTCGTGTTTCAGTTTATAGGGCGTAGAGCGTTTGTACTGAAGTTGTTGTTCCTTACCCTCAAACGTGGGTCGAACTATAAGCGAGGAATATCATAAATTAACGATTTCTTGGTCAAAAATCAGGGTCGACAGATAAGCGAGGGGGTTTATAGATGGTATATACGGTATGTTGTCACAGTTTGATTGCTCGTTTTAAAGTGGAACCCGTGGTAAGCTTGTTGTCGCTGTGCAGCTGTGGGGCTCACGCATGCGCTTTTATACACACAAAAGCCGCTAAAAAAAATAAATAATTAATAGTTTTCAAAAGTCAGTTCGGGTGGTCGGGATTTTGGTTTTCTATATATATATATATATATATATATATATATATATATATATATATATATATATATATATATACAATATATATATATATATATATATATATATATATATATATATATATATATATATATATATATATATATATATATATATATATATATATATATATATATATATATATATATATATATATACGTATATAATTTTTTTTTTTCGGTACAATTTATGGAAATAATTCCATACCGTACCATATCGTACTGTACCCTTCTGCCGCCCTTGATGGTAGGTTAGGAGTGTCTGAAAGAGTAAGATGCGACTTTGCTGTTTAGAGATCAATTATGGGAGTGGAATATTAAAGGAGATTAATCCTAGAATGTTGTACAGGAGGATCTATTTATCCAAAATATTAATACTCATTATTACTCATTATATTTTAAAGAATTTTATTAAAAAGAAATAGTGAATATACTTTTCTCATTTAAACAGTTTTGTGTCATCCTTTATTGACTTCCCAAAGCCAGTGATTG
Source organism: Homarus americanus (assembly GCF_018991925.1). Taxonomy (NCBI): domain Eukaryota; kingdom Metazoa; phylum Arthropoda; class Malacostraca; order Decapoda; family Nephropidae; genus Homarus; species Homarus americanus. The sequence continues at coordinate 22,194,433 of NW_024730668.1, forward strand.
CCATTGTGAATGGACCAGCAGTGGGCGTTGGGGTTTCAGTACTGGGACTCATGGATGTAGTGTATGCTTCTGACAGGGTGAGTTTTGAGTACTTTACCATACTTCAACATTTGAAGTACATAACTTTCCCATATGAATGTCATTCAACCGATTCATAATACTGTACTTGGTGTCTTCGTATAAAGTTGCTTGCCGTAGCTGTTCACTTTCAGCCCATGCCAGGGAAGGCTACTGTAGTGCCAAGCTCTGATACCAAGCAGAAAAAATGCCCCCAAAGAATTAAACTTAGACAATAATTACAAAATCATTGTAGCCTGTCTTAATCCTGTGTTGAGACAGCTCCCCTTTCTGACATACTTTGGCATGAATCATCAGCTAGATCATCAACATATTTTAAGCAACTTTCCTTGCGACAAGATAAATGCCGGCAGTATCTGCTTTAATTAATTATTTGTACCACCTAGAACATTATAGCTCTGGCCTATACATTACCCCAAAAGTGCACTGAGATAGGACTGTATCATTTCACTCCCCAAAACCTGGAACTATGCCTAGAAAAGGCTCTCCTTGTGATTTGGTGGCTCAACTGAATACTGTATAAGGGATTACACCTGGTCCCAAAATAGCTAAGTCCAAATAATAGCTGGGTGAGGTATATAAAGTACAGTACAGTACATGATGATTGTGTTGTTATGGTACTATGGTTTTAATTCTTCCTAATTTGAACAATGAAACTTGCTTCCAAACTCCCTTTTAAAGGAAATGGTTCAACAAGAAAGATAGCAAGTTCATTTCATTAGTTTATTCAGTCAACCTATGTTTATGGTCTCCCAAGGACTAAAGCTGAAGGTTTTGGTTTGCAACATTATTAAAGGTCTCTGTTAAAGTCCATCAGGCTATAAATGCCAGTGAATGATTCCAGTAGATGATAGATGATTGGATAGTGACAATGAGGAGCAAATGGGGTCCCTCAAGATGTACAGTACTTGAGTTTCTATACTTTACAAATATAACTAATACTATACCTCTGATTTTGGCAGGACTCCTAAACTGCTTGAAGCAAAAATTAGGACATGTTATTAAAGTAGGAGATAAGAAATTACTTGAAAAATTATTATTTATAACTGATTTGTCCTTTTTAGCATTCCTGTACGAAGTTTGTAGAAGGGCTTGTGGCATATCTTGTGTTATTTCCATCATCAGTATTAAAAATATAAAGTTTTTTGTCTGAATGCTCATGCAGCTGTGCTTTTATGTAGGTTGATATCAGTTGTATACTTTATCTTCAAGATCATGTTAGAATTGTTGTTGAAAAAGTAATGCAATATTGATCCAGTTGTTCCTTTGCAGGCAACCTTCCATACACCATTTGTGGCATTAGGGCAGTGCCCAGAGTGCTGCTCAACTTATACCTTTCCCCGAATAATGGGTCCAGGGAAGGCGGCAGAGATGATCCTGTTTGGTAAAAAGGTTAAAACTGAAGCATATTTTGTGAAATTTTCAAATAACCTTTTTCTGCGTTAATGCTTGATTTTACTTTATCCAGAGTGAACTTATAAAACCCATCTTATTTTCAGTCATTCCCACGCCTTTCACAACTTTTTAATTTAGGAATACAGGTATCCTCCAATTTACAATTATCTGATACAGTATATGGTAATCTGCATTAACGTTAGTTTGGTTTAAACACTTTCTCGCAATTTACATTATGCAAATTCCACATTAACAATAGCTCACTGATGCAGAATATAAATACTGGGGAAGCACATCTCTCCCTTCACTTGTCAAATCCAAGATGGCCACTATGCCCAGAAACTGCTTTTCCATTCTCTGTGCATTTCACCTACCAGCATGCCTCCTGACAGCCACCCTGCATATCTAATTTTAGAGCTTTGTTCCAATGTGATTGCTCCTGCCCTCGTTCATGTAACCTCAAAGCCAAGGCTTTGAGGAAGACTGTCTATGGAGACAAAATTAGAGATTATTAAGCAGCAGGCTATTTGTATTAATGTGGCTAATGATGTTTAATTTTAGAATACATTTAATTAGTGTAGGATAGTGTTTTCTGTCTGTGTCGGACAGGCCAGGAATGTATCCCATTAAAACCCACGTTAAAAGGCTCCCGATTTACATTAGGGTTTCCAGGAACGCAACCTTATCGTAAGTCAGGGGATACCTGTACAAATTTGGTGAGCATTTTAGGGATGGCTATTTTCTTAACAATTCATGTCACCTCATATCTTTTGTGATCAGCAAGAAAAAGAACTGATAAAAAGTAGGAAAAATAAAGAATGAAGATATCATATTTCATGTAAAGAAATAAGAGTAGAGATAATAATTTGCTCATTAATTACATGTATGTTTTCTACAACACACCTGGAGAGTATACAGGAAGCCCCTAACTTATGAACAAGTTATGTTCTTGGACCCTCTACGTAAGTGAGAAGAGTTAATTCCATAAGTTAAGTTGGTTAAAACACTATTCTGCCCATAAAAAAGAACATTAATATTCCATATACAGTCTCTCCTCGACTTACGACAGGGTTCCGTCCCGACCAGTGACGGACTGGCCCATCGGGATACTGGGAAATTTCCCGGTGGGCCCCAAAGTGATGGTTCATCACTTTGGAAATAACGTAAAACTAAAAAAAAGAGGTATGAGGTTTATGAGATATTAACTCAATCTGCCCTAATACGACCGAATGCGACATTACTAGGTCCGTACCACTGTGCCCGAATGCGACCTGAAACTACGCCATGTGTTTACAATCGCCTAGTGATTCAAATCTCGCCGAACGAGATTTCCGGCGGAAATGACCTTCTCAGCGAGATTTCTGGTTTATTTTTACCGAAAACTGGATGTTTATATCTACTTTCGTTTACATTCTATCTTAATTTGAACAAAAGCTGTTTTCCAACTTGAATTTCAAGCCAAGCCATTAACACATTTCAATTTCTTCGATTGCTAATTGATAATTTCAATTTTGACTATGAAAACGAATCAGATGTAGATCTACAGCGTGTGGAAGTGTTTTTCAGTGATATCAGTGATATCAGTGAAGTGGGGACTGCAGAAGATGTGGATTCACATACAGATTCGGATATAGATCTAGAATGGTCAGATCAGCCCGCTTTTATCCTATTTCTTCAGTTTTTTATTTTTTTAAGCAATTCATCAATAAATATAGTATGAATATTATATATTGTTTTAAAGCTCAATTATTTCTCTTTATTTTGGTGTCAGTTTCATTATGATTGATAAATATTTGCATGCAAGAATACGATTTTAATTAATGCATGTCATAAGTAAATATGAGTTACATCCCTTTGCTTAGGGTTGGGGATTAAACTTGGGATCTGGCCTTAGGGTGGAATGAGTTAAGCATTATAAGAAATGTTCCTTCTATAATTCGGACATAATTTCTGCTAGCGTAATTTCAAATTTCCCGGGTCGCCGCACCGACCTGCCACTACTGTATTGGTGGCGCTGGTTGCAACATCAACTGTTGCCGGGTCCTGGAACTTGTAAACACAGGCAAGCCATTCCTATTAGTTTTTCTGCATTTTTTAGCCCCAGCCATGTGTCGTTGCACTTCTGGAAAGTCCTGTAGGAAGAGCCTGCTTTGCTGTTTCCGTATCCTATTTAAGTATTCTTTGCACGCATCTGCATACTCAAATTTGTTCTTAGCTTACAAATATCTTTTGACCCTTTCGTTCACACAAGTCAGTTGCGAACGCGTATTCGGTAAGTTGAAAATTGTTAAAACTCGATTACGCTCTTCGCTATCAAATGAGCTACTTGAAACTTTAATGTTCATGAGCATCGAAAAAGATTTACTTTCTGAAGTTTCTGTGGATGATATTATTCCTTTTCTTGTGAAAAAATCGACACAGTTTTCTAGATTGCTTGCTGTCTAGGTGATTTGCGCTTTGTAAATTAGTACTGAATTTTGACTGTTTTAGTGATATGTGCACACATTAAAAAATGCACAAGTTCCAATTTTAATTATACTTTGAAAACAATTTCAAATTATGCTTTGTAAATTACTCGGATTGGTTGTTCTATGATTGAGATTTTCATTTTTATTACAAGATTATTAAAATTTTCTAGAATTTGTATTATGCACGCATTAACATAAATAAATACAATAATATTGAATAAATGTAACATTTTATTTGCTTAAAACCTTTACTTTTATTTGATTCCTTTGACTACGTTTTGGGATTAAGTGGGCCCTTTTACAAGTTTTCCCGGTAGAAATTTTTGACCCAGTCCGCCACTGGTCCCGATGACCAGGTCGTAAGTCGAAAAGGTAAAAATAATACATAGAAATTCTAAAATGGGTGTCTCCTTTTCTTCTTAGCACCACGAGAACTCTCACTTTTACGCTTGCCAGCCATTTTAAAGGGAATTACAAACGAAAATTTTGTCAGTACACAGCGCGATCACTAACGTCGGGACTCAAAAATACGTAATGTGAAAAATATTTTATACGACCATGGCCGTCGTATGTACGGGTTGTTGTAAGTCGAGGAGAGACTATATAGTAAATAATGTTAGAAAATCCTAAAAATTTTGGACCCGGTAAGTCCAGACCTTTTCTGGGTAAAAATATTTGTCCAAACCCTTAAATATTTGTTGTTTTAAATTCCCGCTGCTCGTGGTCATTTGAAATTGCTGCCAGTCAGCAATCCCTTGGCCTCTTTCCTCCTCTCAGACTTGTGAGTGAGCAATTTATTCCCCTCTCTTAGAATGGACTTGCCCCTAATGCTGCACTGTGATTGGTTAGCTACAAGTTCAACACACTTTAAGTCACTGAAAAATGGTAAGATTTTAGGTAAAATAATTCAAACAATGATGATGTTATTCCTTCTGGGAAGGGAGCAAAAGGCACACACACATACACACACACCTGGCACAGTCATTACTTTTTACTTTTACCCTCTTTGCCACAAATCGGCTCTTTAGCCATTTGGGCAGTCCGTCATGTCTCTGTTATGCATTGTTGGCAACTACTGGGCATGTACTGGCTCCTGAATGCACCTCTATCTGCACCAGTGTTGGTCAAGTCTGGTCTTGAAAGAGCTCAAACTCTGTGCCGTCACAACACTCCCAAGAGTTTAAATTTTTCTATTATTTTGAAGTCAAATTACAAATTTATATAATTTTGTTTTTAATATTTAATATTTTATATTATTAATGATGAAGCATACACCATAAGAGGCTGATCATACAAGAATGTAATGAATAAATAAAAACAAATGCTGAATGAGCAACAGCCTGTCTCCCCCCCCCTCCATCATGTGCACATGAAGTGTCATCTATTGTTACCGTAATCAATAAAGTCAGTTCTAATCGAGTTAAAAACACTTTTTTCCAAATACCTGTACTATAAATTATTGGGTCTTATAAGGTCGTTGAGATATCTTGACGGTCCGTCCCTCGTAACGATCTTCAAGAGTGAAGTGCTTCCCCATCTGGAGTAGTGTCACCCCGTCTGGTCCTCAAGATATACTAGGGACTGTTGGTTGGTTGAAAATGTTCAAAGGAGGGCTACCAGACTGGTGCCTGCACTTCGGCATCTCAACTACCATGAGAGATTGGAGCGTCTGAATTTGCTTAGCTTATACTACAGACGGGCAAGGGGCGACCTAATTGAGGTGTAAAAGTATCTCAAGGGGCACTACTCAGTTGAGTGTCCTTACTTGGAGCTGGCAGACGCTCGCCCCACAAGGGGTCACAGCTCAAGTCCAGAAAACTGTGAGGGCTAACTTTTTCGGAGTGAGAGTTGTGAACTCTTGGAACAATCTGTCAGAAAGTGTTGTGACGGCACCGAGTGTGAGTTCTTTCAAGACCAGACTTGACCAACACTGGAGCAGGTTCAGGTACATTCAGGAACCGGTGCATGCCCAGTACCTGCCAACAGTGCATAACAGAGAGCCAATACATGACTAGTACTTGCCAACAGTGCATGACAGAGACGTGACCGATCGCCCAAGCGGCTAACGAGCCGATCAGTGGTGAAGAGGATAAAAGTAAAAAGTAAAACGATCCTGAAAGCTTATCCGAATGTTTGGTTAAATAAATGTATTTTGAAACAAAATAATCTGTATTATATAGGCATGTGAGGCACATACATTTTTGGTTACAAGGGAGGACAAGCGACCCTTGTGGGTGAGGGTGGAATGACTGCATCAACCCTCCCACCCACCTTCTCTCTCCCTCCATCACACACCCCACTACACCCTACCTTTACCACTCTTTCCACCTCCTATACTCTCCATAATTGTTTAATTAAATAAGAACATGAATTAGAGATTAGTTATGAGAAATTATGGAAAGAAAAGTAGAAAGAAAGAAAATAGAAAATACAGTAGAGATAAGAAAGAAACATTGTTTGTGAGAAAAAGTAAATTTTTCCTCATTCTTTTATGTTATCCTAACTTTAGTTTGAGGTATTATTTATTACTATACCTTAAAATCTAGTGGTTTTCCCCCAAAAATTTCTCAAGAGAGGGAAGAGCCAGCGAGTGTAGTGTGAGAAGAGGGGGAGGGAGTTGAGTCCATTATTTGAATGGACATTAACTTGGCGACTGTATTTCTCTATTTCTCTTAAGTATTAATTGTGTGCATGTACCATCATAAAATTAAGATGTTATTTTCACTAGAACATAGGTATTGTGTCGGAAAAAGTGGAGTGTAAAGGCCTGGGACTTAGGGATAGAAATCCCTTACCAGGCTAATCAGGATCTTAATAAAGGAAAGTCAAGGACCATGGTTTTCCGAGGAATAACAAACAACCGTTTGAGATTGGCATCTCTTTACTCTAAAAATATAACACAAAACTCTGACACCACTCAACAAACATCAAATAATTACGGGAGTCAAACAATTAAGGCAGTCAACAGATAATGGGGTCAAACAATTAATGGAAGCAAACAATTAAAGGAATCAAACAAATAATGGGAGTCAGCAATTAATGGATTCAAACAATTAAATGGAGTCAACAATTGATAGAATCAAACAATAAAGGGGAGTCAGCAATTAATGGAATCAAACAATTATAGAATCAAACTGTTACGAGTTGGGGATTTAGAATATAGTTAACAGTCTACCCAGATCCCAACAGGTAACAATAATAAAAAAAAAACAAAGACAATCGGACTATAAAAGGGTAGACAAAGGATGCGAGTTTTCGTTGTATATAATAGAGTACCATAAATCCCTAAACAAAATATTCAGCTTATAAATTACCCTTAACCAAACTTAACCTAAACATTAACAGTATATACATATTAATAAACATAAAACAATCTTGAAGCAAGTGGACGTGGGGGAGTTAATACAAAATATAAGTACTTAAGTGAGGAGCTGAGATGGCTGACGAGTAAGGCTGAGTATTGTAGAAGACGGTAGGTAGTCACTGCACGTAGGTTTAGAGGATAGATGATCCTGTGGTCACTTCCCAGAGCCAAGTCTCTTTCCTCGAATTGGAGCTGACAAAGAAGACTTTGAGGAGGTGACGCAACAACCAGGATAGGGAGAAGGGAAACCTCGGAGTGGTAACTAAGACGAGTCATACTCGTGTCTCGTCCCTAGATGGCGTTGCTCGTGGTGCTGGGTAGGTAGATCAGGACAATAGATGGCGTGGTTCGTAGTGCTGGGTGGAGGGGTTCGTAACACAAACCATGAACAAATATTTCCTACGGCAGTGGCCCTGGGGGAAGGTTCTGGAACACGGTGATGCACACTCAGGGTAGGGAAGCGCCCATTTAACTCCACACTCGAGCGACGTCTTGTAATGGCAGGAGAACACCGGGGCACAGACAGAATGTGATGAACTGACGGTCGTGGTATGCGGTAGTGGTAGATGACCAGAGAGTTGGCAGTTGATAGGTGAAGGTCTGGGAACACAGCCCACGAGTCCAGGACCTATGATGAGATCACAGCCAGAATTTGACGGACAGCAGGGTAGCTAGATACTGACGGTATGGCGGCTGGGTTGAATCTGCCGGTGATGCAGACAGTCGCTGCCATTCCCACCTCTGTCCAACCACCCCAAGTGTCGTCTGCACCAGCAAACGAGCGAGTTAGCAGCGGTAACCAGCCGGAGGATCGTTTCCGCCCTTACATGGAGTCACAAGACCATGCGGCCAGACACTAATACATTGGTACTCGCAAATCATAAGGCAATGACAACAAATAAGCTTACTTTATAGATACCAGCATCAATAGTATGTTTTGTATTCATTCTAACATTCACTACAAGTACAACATTAAAATTTCAAATTTCAAAACTTAGAATATATTATTCATCAAAAATTTCAAATATAAATACAGTGCAATATTGGAACCGTCCAGTGAGATTAGTGGAGTGAGATGCTGACCCCAAATAAAGAATGTTCTGCTGAGCACGGCTGACAAGATGTATGGTTAGATGAAGGGCCAAGCCAGGCATTCATAATAAGGTGGTGGGAAGATGAAGTAAACAGATGATAAAGGAGAAAAGATGATTGTAAAAGGCCTGGAAGATATTCAGTAACAGGGAAGAGTACCCAGAGGCCAAGCAAAGGTCCAGAAGAGGTATACAAGGGTGAGAAGCTTGCACAAGACACATTCAAGGATATGTTGAATAGTGCAGACACGGGAAGAGAGATTTTCAGAATAGTCAGACAAATAGTGGATAGAAACAAGGATGTTGTTGGTGAACAGTGTGTTTGAGAAATGAACATGGCAATGTGGTTGATAATGAGGAAATCAAGGATGCCTGGAGATGACAATAGACACACATTCTACCACCACACACATACACTTGTCACTCACCTATATCCTTCTGAAGAATTTATAGACAATTGTTTTCCAGATAACTGCAGGAGAAGCCTACCAGGCAGGTTTGGTAACAGATGTGATTCCTGAGGCCTGCATTGATCAAGTTTGGTCAAGAATTTATAAATGGGCCCAGCTACCTCCCAATACTTTGGTCAATGCCAAAGGGATGTTAAGAGCTCATAAAAAGGATTTTCTTCATAAGGTTGGTCTTAATTTTTTTTATACAGTATAGTCTGCATTTACGCGGTCAATTGAACCCGTGGAGGTCCGTGTATTACGAGAAACGCGTTAATGAAATAACAGAACATATGGGATTAATTGAAATAGAGACTGGGCCGACCCCCAAACTCCACTTTTTCCGACACAATACGTACGTTGTAGTAAAACTAGTATCTTAATTTTATGATGGTATGCGCACACACATAATATAGAAGATAAATATCAATAAGAGAATAATATACTGCACCAGGTAAAAGAAAAATCAAGGTTTAACACTTACGTGGATGGGGACTGGTTCCGAGGCAGAGGGCAGATTTGTGGCCCTCAGGAGAATCACTATCACTATCCACCACAGATATCAGGGCCTCCCTGACAAACCCCTCAAAGTCACCATCACTGTCACTATCACTGACTTGGGCTGGCTGTGGTGGGTTGCGGGCGAAAAAGTCGGTGATGTTATGCTGACGGCTAGTGTTGATGTGTTCGTGATACATCTTGATGTACTGCTCCATACTTTGGTTCTAGATGGTTATTGAAAACTTCATATCGATGATTGACAGGGTCTTTGGAAAGGATGAGCTTGAGTTTCTCTGCAAACTCGATGGCATCCTTTATATCACCATGTGTTAACTTCTGTTCTTGTGCTGCCGCACCACCTGCCTCCTCACTGAAGTCATCGTCTTCCAACATCTCGTCGGCAGTCACCTCAGGATCCCTGATCACCTCCATGATGTTGTCGTTGGTGGTCTCTGAGAAGCCTGCAGCTGTAACACTCTGTGCAGCTTCTCTTGCATGGTCCACTGCCACTGCAACAGACTGAACCTCACCAGTCACAGGTTGCCTCTGCCTCCCACCTGGAATACCTTGCAGCACATGCCGCCACGTGTGACGAATTGTTGCCACAGACAGCTGCCCCCATGCCTCCACCAAGAAATCAACAGCTTTCTTGACGTTGAATTTCTTCCAAAACTGTTTGACGCAAACTTCATGCTCCGCCAACTCCTCTTCTTGATCCTCGTCCTCTCTCTCACTATCAGTGTCACTCAGGTTCCGCAATTCATCCTTGGTGTTGGTCAAGTCATTAAGGAGCCGAAACTTCTTTGCGGAGAAAGCAGCCTTTACATTACATATCAACTCTTGATCCATGGGCTGGATTAATGACGTAGTGTTAGGGGAAAGGAAGACTACTTTTACGTTGGTGTGACGATCCAACAGTAGGGGCGAGTGTCCTGGTGAGTTGTCAAGGAGCAACAAAATGTTGAATGGAACATTGTTGCTCAGAATTTCTTCACATCGGGAATGAAACAGTCGTCAAACCAGGAGAGGGACAGACCAGTGAACATCCACTCCTTACGTGCGGTTAGCCAGTGGACATTTAGCTTGGTCATGTCCATGTTCTTGTAGGCGTGCGGCTTGCGGGCTGTGTGGATCACCGATAACTTGAGCTTACAGGTACCCAAGGCATTGGTGGTAAACAGGATGGTGATGCGCTCCTTCTGCAATTTCCGGCCCCGACACTTGCTGGCAGACTTGACAACGAAGGTCTTGGAAGGTAACTTTTTCCAAAACAGACCGGATTCATCCATGTTGAACACCTGGTCGTCGGTGTACTGTCCTTCCCCTATAACTTCTCGTAAGAATGGAGGAAAATCACTCGCTGCAACACGGTCAGCACTAGCACCTTCACCAACAATGTTAATGTTTGTAATCTTGTTACGTCTTTTAAACCCTTGCAGCCACCCAGAGGAAGCAGTGAAGGGTTTGGGCTCTGCAATTCCCATCTTGCGCACCACTGCTACGTACAGTTCACGGGCGTACTCCTGCATTGCCCACTTGTCCACCACCATGTTACGTCTTGTCTGACGACTCAAGTAGCTCACCAGCAAATTCTCACCATTGAAGCACCTGCAGATTTTGTAATGCTCGTGTGTTCTTTTATCTTGGCTTCATCCTTCTTGATCGTCCGGATCGTAGATTCGTTCACGCCATGCTGGCACGCCAAATCAACTTGTCTCGTTCCTTTCTCCAAATCCTGCACGATTTTGTATTTAACTTCATAGCTTAAAGCTCGTCATATCTTCTTAGGCTTGGGGCGGCTTGTACCAGGTAGTTCAAGGTTTTTCTGGGGTGGTGGGGGTCCAGCGGAAGCCATTGTTGAACAGATTAGCAGGTACAAGAGAGAATAATATACGAGGTGACTGAGAACAATCCGACTGGCCCGGCAGGGTCAGTAGCTTCTCCCCACCCGTGGCTGGCCACGTCATATTACATTAAACCAATCACAGCTAGCGGGGGAGGGAGGTAAGGATGTGTGGCCCAATCACAGTCCGATACGTCATATGACGTCAGCGATAACGCATCAGCGACATACTGCGCACCCATACCCGCGCCGCTTCCCGCGTATGGTAAAGCATGGACTGCGAGAATACAAAATGGCGTGGCGCGTTTGGACCCCTCCAGCCGCTCGTAAATGATGAAATTTTCCGCGTAATTCAAACATTTCATTCTGGGAAGGCACCGCGTAAATGGCCAAACGCGTAAACAAAATCCGCGTAAATCGAGACTATACTGTACTGTATTTAGGAAAATGGTTGGGTTTTTTTTTGTGTGTGTGTAATGAAATTTGAAAATACATGGTAGACAATACAATAAACACACCATATCACAAGTTTGTAGTACTGTACAGGTATACCCCAAAAACTGATGTCCCATTAACCGCCAATTCACATGACCGACGATTACACATAGGGGAAATTCCCCGCAAGTTTCATTGATACCTGGAGATCCAACAATCAGGGGAGGAGTGGCAGAGCTGTTTTGAATTTGGCAGGCAGTGGTGTTGTGCAAATTCTTGCCACGAGAGGGCTCTGCGCACTGCCTCCAACCCATTCTCTCTTCTCTGCACTTGTTTACACTTAACACGTGTCTCCGACTTTGTGTGTTACACAATCATGCCTAAATGCCTCAGTAATAGTTCCTCTTGTGCTGCCCCTCTTAGAGGCAGTTTGATGTGATGTGAAAAGGCATAATAAGAATGGTGATGGACTAACAAAGATTGGTAGAAACTTGATTATTTTGTTATTTCCGACTTCATGTGTTACGCAATCATGTCTAAGCACCCTTAGGAGGGGCAGCTTGTTGTGATGTAAAAAGGCATAATAAGAGTGGTAATGGACCAGCAAAGATTGGTAGACTTGAATTTGCCACCCTAGACTGTCTTTACCATCCTCAACACAGGTAAATTTATTTAATGTTTATTATGCTTGCTTTACATGTCTGCTTTGATTTCTTGCTTGACAGTGTGCAGTCAGAGATATATCAAAGATTGATGGGAATTTGGGGGAGTGGCCAGTCTCTAACCTTCTGAAATTTGTTATACTATATTCTTATGGGATTAATTGCTTCAATAAACCATTGATTCACCAACCAATGACTTTTCACAGTCCCTCTATGCGTTGGTTATCAGGGTATACCTGTACAGGTGCTTCTCTACTTAACATTCAACTTACAAACTTTCAGAGATACAAACATCATCACTGAGGGGGGTAACCTGCCAGAACAGGTGTTTAATGTGGATGAGACTGGATTATTTTGAAGAAAATTCCAGATGGAACCAAACATTACCTAAGAGGAGAAGAGTGAGCCAGGTTTTAAGGCTGTATTAAAGGGTATAGCTGTACTAAATATCCATAATCTTTTCATTTTTTACAATATGTTTGGTATCTACAGGAGTAAAGTTGGACTTACAAAATCGCCTCAGGAACGTAACTCGTTCGTAAGTAGAGAAGCACCTGTACAGTCAGTTCTGCTATAACGCAATAGTTGTGTTCTTGTCAAACATCGTGTTATAGAAATTCGCGTAATAGAAATAACAGGGCTTATGGAGAAAATAGGGTTAGGTGCAGATTACTACTCGAAATCGAAAACAAATTTAGTAGTTAGCCTAACACAAAGGATAGCACAGTCTAAATAAATGTTGCATTCATATCTAATAATGAAATTATAAAGTAAATGTAACACTTTACCTTGAAAAAATATGAATATAACTTGATGAGGGAGAAGGGTGATTTTGAGGAAGATAACATCGAGCTTCTCTTCAAGGGTTATAGCCTTTCTTTTACGATCATCACTGGGAATGCGATCACCAGAACGCTTCTTGGAGATATTCTTCTTTACCATATTCACAGTTAATGCCACAAAATTGGAGAAATAGTAAGCAAAAATCGCGTTACAGCAAACAAGCGTTCGCGTTATACAAATATCGTTCCTCTATTCATAAATCGTGTTAGAGCCAATTCGCGTTGTCAAAACATGCGTTATAGCAGAACTCACTGTATTTGCAAATTGATAAATGTATTCATGTAGTATATCAATTATCTGGCAAGGTTGCCACTGGAAATAAACTGGATACAGTCATTCCTCGACTTATGACGGGGTTAGGGACCGACGACCAGGTCGTAAGTCGAAAATGCGAAAATAATACAGTTTTACCCCGCTTAACGCGCTTTCACTTAACGAGTTTTCGCATATACGCGGTGCCTTGCCAAAGCTGAACTTTCACTTAACGCGGCATTTTTCATCATATACGGGGTGAGTGTCCGGCTCGAGAGCTATTTTTAGATTCGCACCACCCCCCACCCGCCACCCTGCCTGACTGCCTGTTTTAGCTCATAAAATTCATACAAATTACCCAGCCAGAATATAATTTACATTGCTGGAATTCTTATAATTTGGTGATCATTTTGAATATAAACAACATATATTTTGCATTAAACATACAATTTTTAGATAAAAATTGTTCTCTAGGTAATTATGTTATCTTTTGTCCAAAATATATGACATTTATATTCAAAATATTCCTGGTCTTACAAGGAATCCAGCAATGTCAATTATATTATCCTAACTTTAGTTTGAGGTATTATTTATTAAAATTTAGTGGTTATCCCACACATCTCCTTGGGACGGTTGGTGGGGGGTGGGGGGGAGGGAGGGACCGACCGACCGACCATCTGTTACCCGGTGAAGAATTATTTTTTTTTTTAACTGAAGATATTTGTTTTAGCTCATAAAATTCATACAAATTACCCGGTCAGAATATAATTTACATTGCTGGAATTCTTATAATTTGGTGATCATTTTGAATATAAACAACATATATTTTGCATTAAACATACAATTTTTAGATAAAAATTGTTCTCTAGGTAATTATGTTATCTTTTGTCCAAAATATATGACATTTATATTCAAAATATTCCTGGTCTTACAAGGAATCCAGCAATGTCAATTATATTATCCTAACTTTAATCTGAGGTATTATTTAATACTAAATGTTATAAACTCTGGAAGGGAGGATTGGTGGGGGGTGGGGGGAGGGTTGGGACTGACCACGCGGTTGGAAGAGGGGGGGAAGGCAAGGTGGGGTACTTTGATTGACAGATAGTGTCGAAGAATATTTTTTTTTTTTTATTAACTGAAGATATTTGTTTTAGCTCATAAAATTCATACAAATTATCCGGCCAGAATATAATTTACATTGCTGGAATTCTTACAATTTGCTGATCATTTTGAATATAAACATCATAGATTTTGCATTAGACATACAAATTTTTGATGTAAAGTTTATTCTGAGTAAATATGTTATCTTTTGTGAAAAATATATGACATTTATATTCAAAATATTCCTGGTCTTACAAGGAATCCAGCAATGTCAATTATATTATCCTAACTTTAGTTTGAGGAATTATTTATTACTATACCTGGTTTTCCCCCAAAAATTTCTCAGAGGGAAGAGCCAGTGAGTGTAGTGTGAGAAGAGGGGGAGGGAGTTGAGTCCATTATTTGAATGGACATTAACTTGGCGACTGTATTTCTCTATTTCTCTTAAGTATTAATTGTGTGCATGTACCATCATAAAATTAAGATGTTATTTTTACTACAACATAGTTATTTGTCGTCAAAAAGTGGAGTTTGGGGGTCGGGCTGGGTTCTATTGGAATTAATCCCATATGTTCTGTTATTCACTTAACGCGGTTTTCACTTAACACGGGACCCTCTGGGTTCAATTGACCGCGTTAAGTGGGGTACAACTGTACATAGAAAATCTAAAATGACACTACGAGAACTCTCACTTTTACGCATGCCAGCCATTTTAAAGGGAATTACAAACGAAAATTTTGTCAGTACACAGCGCGATCACTAACGTCGGGACTCGAAAATATGTAATTTGAAAAATATTTTATACGACTGCGGCGGTTGTATGCCCGGGTGGTCTTAAGTCGAGGAGTACCTGTACAGTACAGTAGTACCCCGATTTACGCGGTCAATTGAACCCACAGGGTACCGCGGAAAGTGAAAACCGTGTAAAGTGAACAACAGAACATAAAGGATTAATTCCAATAGAGACTGGCCGACCCCCAAACTCCACTTTTTCCGACACAATACCTATGTTGTAGTAAAAATAACATCTAAATTTTATGATGGTATGCTCACACAATTAATATTTAAGAGAAATACAGTCGCAGGTTAATGTCCATTCAAATAATGGACTCAAATCCCCCCCCTCTTCCCAGCTCACTAGCTCCTACCTCTCTGAGAAATGTTTGGGTGAAACCACTAGATTTTAACGTTTAGTAATAAATAATACCTCAGACTAAAGTTAGGATAATATAATTGACATTTCTGGATTCCTTGCAGGTCAGGGAATATTTTGAATGTAAACTTCATATATTTTGCACAAAAGATAAAATATTTGCTTTGTGTAAACTAAATTATTACATTAGATCTAAAATTTGTATGTCTAATGCAAAATCCATGATGTTTATATTCAAAATGATCATCATATTGTAAGAATTCCAGCAATGTAAATTATATTCTGGCCGAGTAATTTGTATGAATTTTATGAGCTAAAACACATATCTTCAGTAAATAAACAAAGAAATATTCTTCAAGAACACTATCTGTCAATCAAAATACCCCACCCCCCACCTTCCCTCCCTACCAGAGAAGTGATTGGGAGAAAATAGTATATTTTCATTTTTAGTAATAAATAATAACCCAGACTAAAGTTAGGATAATATAATTGACATTTCTAGATTCCTTGCAGGTCAGGGAATACGTATTTTGAATGTAAACTTCATATATTTTGCACAAATAATAAAATATTTGCTTTGTGTAAACCAAATTATTACATTAGATCTAAAATTTTAACAGTGGGGTATGCTATAACGAATCTAATTGGTTCTAGAACCTTGTTCGTTATAGCATTCGTTCGTTATAGGATTAATCCGTTCCAGGCCCCGAAATAAAACCACTTAACACTGAAAAATATAATATAAAATTGTAAAAAAGTGCATAAATATGCATCTAAACCCCTGAAATAAAGAATATCATTAATACTTGTAATAAAAAAACAATAAATTAGTTAAAAAAAAAATAAATAAAAAATAATGTTCGTTGTAGGAGTTTTGTTCATTATAGCATTCTCAATTTTATAGGTAAAACCATTCGTTATAGGAATATTCGTAGTAGGATCCGTTCGTTATAGCATACCCCACTGTATGTCTAATGCAAAATCCATGATGTTTATATTCAAAATGATCATCATATTGTAAGAATTCCAGCAATGTAAATTATATTCTGTCAGGGTAATTTGTATGAATTTTATGAGCTAAATAAAAAAAATAATAAAAGAAATTATACTTCACCGCGTATATGAGTAGATGCACCGCGGAAAGTGAAAGTCCGGTTCTGGCAAGGTACCGCGTAAATGAGAAATCGCGGAAAGTGAAACTGTGTAAAGCGGGGTAATACTGTATTGGAATTTTCCTAAGTTTGGAAGTAATAGGCATAGATTATACATGAAATATTAAATAAAGTGTTTAAAAATATGCCAAATATTACAGGATACAGTTACCAGACAACCATAGTATAATGAGACAAACTCACATGAAGAAGATTACATATCGGTAGAATATTGATAGTAAGAGAAATGTAAAGAGAGGAAGACTTTGGTAGCGTGCCCGTGTTAGTTATTTGAACTACACTTACACTTATCTTATTTTATATGTCAATACACATCTATTACGTTCATAAGGACGACTTCTCAAACACCGCTTCGTTACAACTGTTTATTAATTACGACAATGACATGGACACATTAATAACACCTTCTATCGAAGTTACTAGGACATTATATTTACGTTACTAGGACATCATATTACGTTACTAGACACTGATTCTCGGATCATGAACATGAAATGAATACACTTCCCACGTAAGTAACTCATCCCATGGAAAGCTCTGACAAAAACTCACGTGACCTAGGGGAGGCCTAGCCGGTGGTCCTGGGTTGTCTCTATGGGAGACTGCTTAGCTGGGCACCGGAGGGAAGTCTCGCTCCTGACCGGGGGCGACTGCCTCCGGTCCTCTCTGACTCCTCTCGAGCGGGCCTGGGGACGTAGTAGCTGGCCCTTCCTGGTCACAAGACACACTCTCTCTCTCTCTCTTTCCCTCTCGAGGGAGGGTTACGACGTCCTATATATTGGGAGACGTCAGGTTGAGCTGATCGGGGGGGGGCGGCGAAGGGTCTCCTTACATTTGCCCTCGCTAATGTAGGGTCAAGTCTGGACTGTTTCTGAGACTATAAGTTGTTGTATATTCTGGAGAAATCTTCAGATGAATGCTTGTCTGTTAACATCGTTGGTGGGGTCATGTGACATGAGAGGCTCTGGTTGATTTGTGGCCCCTTGACTTGGGCTCGAGGGTTACATTTGACCTGGCTAATGTGAGGTTTGGTCTGGGCCTTGTCTGAGATGTACTGTAGTTGTGTATATTGGGAGAGAGTCGGCAGGTGGTTTCTTACATGTTTGTTGGGGCTGTGTGACATGGGAAGGGGAGCTAGTTGATTTGTAACTCCTTGAGTGGCCACGAGGGTTACCCTTACACTTGACCCCCCTAATGTCGGGTCAGGTCTGGACTGTTTCTGAGATGTAAGCTGTGGTCTGACAACCCATCACTACAATAGGATGAAAGAGGTGCTGTACATAATTTTTATTTTTTTCCTCAAAAGAAATGATAATAGATTGTTAATTAAAGACAACAGGTGGAATACCTAGTACAGTAGGGTTGGGATATATCGCAAGATATGGTCCAAGGATGTTTGCCATATACTAAATCATGATACAGTATATAATTATATGTAATCAATGGGGAAAATAGGGTTAGGTTCTGGAGGTCAATAAAAGTGGCTAAACTTGACTTAACGAGTTTATTTTCTTACTAACTAAAGCACCAATGAACACTAGACTCGGGAACAACAGACTGTTTCAATATCAGTATCAATATCAAGGAACACCAGACTCAGGAACACCAGACTCGGCAGCAGACGCCACACTGCCACCCTCACTTGACAATCCAACACCTCCATAAGTGAACAAACCAAAAATATGAGTTACAGTATTAAATCTTTTGTATTTAGCTTTCCATTCTCTTCACATCACTAGCAACCCATTTACACTCACCTTAGAAGTCGTAATCTGCAGCAGAGTCGGCTGCTTACCGTATTTTGCGGCGTAGAAGACGCACTTTTTATTACAAAAATATACCTTGAAAATTACCATGCGTCTTCCACGATGCTAGTTGATGGGTTGTAGCAGAGGTTTTCTTAGGGTCAACTAAAATCAGCCTCTTACAAAGACTGTTACCTCATTACAGTACTTAGCAATTACAAGTATTCTCTGTAAACTACAGTACTATAAAACAATTGATTTAACTAATATTGTTGATATACTGCGAAAATGAGATTATTTACTTACTCAGTAGGTAAAAAATAACAAATAAATGGCTGCAGCTACACAACCCTTGCTGCTGTGCGGATTGTTTACTTATGGCAGTGGTGCGGCACTGCCATCTATTGAGGAATTGCGAAAGGTTGTCTGCTGGTCTCAAAGCGCAGGGAGTTCATGCTGAGTGATAGAGAGGGGAGTGAGGGATCTCAGCTGTTCTAAGCTGTCTTCTTTGTGTAGTGAAATGTTTGACAAATTTTGTTACATTTACTGGTACTGTACTACATTATTTTATCTTTTTCCTCATAGGAGTTGGTAACTGGTGGGAATTCAGTTTCAGAGTTGGTAAAACTGTCCATAACATCAACACTAGTTTTTGTCACCAAGGCAGAAAGTGTGAGACTAAATTTTGCCAGGATGTAAGTCAGTGTATGCCTGTACACTAGTGGTGATTCCCCATGCTCCACGATCTTGAATACAGGCAATGGGCTTTTTAGGAAACATCTGGTACTGGGGATGGACTGTGGTGTAGCTTAGGGGAGATGTTTCTCTTTTTGTTGGGGTGCCTGTTACTTATGGACCTTTTGATTGCACACCAACCCCTCACATTTGCTAACAGTCAAGTTTTATTAGCTACCTGGATACAAGGCATCCAGTCTTAAATTTTTTATTATCCTGATTTCATATTTTATTATTAGGTTCAAAGAAAAGTGGCCTAGACACCCTCTCTCTTTCATGTCTTGTGCAGAGTACAGTATGCTAGAAATGAAAATACTAGGTTTAGCCAGTTCTAATATAACAAAGTCTAGTGATTAGTAGGCAAGGTGTTTGCACTCAAATACTCTTGGTGAAACCACATTCTCAATATAGACAGACAGACCTGCTTACAGTGGAAACTTTAGCAGTCAAATTTTCCCAATTTAGGAAGACAACTGTCATGGGAGGAATTATCAATTCTTAATCATTTGATTGGTTAGTGACAGTCAGGGTCAAAAGTCTTGAACGCTTAGCAATACCTGGCATCTACTTCTGAGTTACACATACAGTGGGGCATGCTATAACGAATGGATTCTATTACGAATATTCCTATAACGAACGGTTTTACCTATAAAATTGAGAATGCTATAACGAACGAAACTCCTAGAACAAATTTTTTTTTCTTTTGTTTTTGTTACTAATTTATTGTTTTTTTATTACAAGTATTAATTATATTCTTTATTTCGGGGGTTTAGATGCATATTTATGCACTTTTTTACAATTTTTTTCAATTTTATATTATATTTTTCAGTGTTAAGTGGTTGTATTTGGGGGCCTGGAACGGATTAATCCTATAACGAACGAATGCTATAACGAACAAGGTTCTAGAACCAATTAGATTCGTTATAGCATACCCCACTGTATATGATTGGGGTATATTAATAACACTACTTGTCATCACATATTATGCCTGAACCACAAAATGGGATAAAACTCTCCGTTATACCTAAGATCTTTGGGTACTTACATGCCAAATACTGTCAAGTGTTCAAGAATTTTGAACCTGATTGTGCATTACATGAGCTGTCTGGCTTTGAGCTCAAAATTTAAGAATCAATCCATCATTAATGATGAACATTTTTAACTAATAGTAGGCAAAAAAATTTGACCTATGAGTCACGACTTTTTACCCTTAAGATGTATGAACTGAGTATATTTTTTCTTTTCACAGGTCAATGAATTTGAATGTAAACACCTTGAAGAGAGAATGCAGACTGAGGAATTCTTTATTGTCATGATGAAATTTTTTAGTAGAAATTCAAAACTATAAGGAACTTAGGCTGTGATACAAAGTGTGTACAGTGCATAGTCTTACAGTTATAGTATGTATCATGTGTCTCCAAGAGTGTCCCAGAACTCATGAGGCTCGTCAATATCTATATTGTTTTTATTGTTCACTTTGTATATATTTTGGGGCTAAATAAACTATTTACTTATTTTTCAATGGTTAAGGTTATAATATATACAGTAATACACTGCTTAGTGCACAGGATGCATTCCTAAGAAGAGAGCACTAACTGAATCAGCACTAAATGGGATCATGAAATCATTATACTATACAGTACTATATTTAAGTTGTGAAATCCCTCCTTGCTACCTACAACATGGAGGAAAGGCAAAGTCGACAAGTTAAAATAATGAGCAAATAATCTAGGGGTTGAAATACGTAATTTACATTTTTAGTAATAAATAATAACTCAGACTAAAGTTAGGATAATATAATTGACATTTCTGGATTCCTTGCAGGTCAGGGAATATTTTGAATGTAAACTTCATATATTTTGCACAAAAGATAAAATATTTGCTTTGTGTAAACCAAATTATTACATTAGATCTAAAATTTGTATGTCTAAGGCAAAATCCATGATGTTTATATTCAAAATGATCATAATATTGTAAGAATTCCAGCAATGTAAATTATATTCTGGCCGGGTAATTTGTAGGAATTTTATGAGCTAAATAAAAAAATATAAAAAATTATATGTCACGCTATATGAGTAAAGATCTTGCAACTAGAATTAAACATCACAAATACAGTGTTAGGACAGGCCAGGAATCCAATGCTCTGTTTGTTCATTTGAGGGATAACAAGCATTGCATTGACTGGGATAATGCCTCCTCAATATTACCATGTAATTCAATTGATAGTAGGAACATCATAGAATCTAGTCTTATTAAACATACCGAAGCATTCAACATGAATTTGAGTAACGGCATGTACAAGCTGGACAATTTTGTAATTAAGAAGATTTGTGATCAGGTGAGAAGGCCGGGTCACTTGACCATCTGACCTGACCACCAACCGTTGTGTGCTATTTAAAGATTAGTAGGGTCATTACCTAATACCTGACCATTGTGGACCTGGTCTCACCCTCCTCTGTATATATACACCTTGATTTGTATTACTCTCTCTAGTCTGTACTCACCCCTGAAGATGTGAATTACACGAAAGCGCTTGGGAACTTCGTGTTTTCTTCTTTCCTTGTGGTTATCAGCATATACCTAGATCAAGCGCACCTACAGTGATTTACTTGCATATATATATATATATATATATATATATATATATATATATATATATATATATATATATATATATATATATAGTATATATATATATATATATATATATATATATATATATATATATTTTTTGGATCTATGAAGATCTTCCCCCAAAGTATCAACTGAGGTCTCCCCAGGCTAGATCATATGAAGATCCTCCCCAAGTGGTTTGGGGGGTAGGTTAGGAATTAGGTTAGGTTAGGTTAGGTTTGGTTTGGGTTTGGTTAGGTTAGGTTGGGTTAGGTTTTAATGTTTTTATTTTTTTTTTTTGTTAGGTTAGGTTAGGTTGGGTTACAATTTTTTTTTTTTCATTTTTAAATTTTTTTAGGTTAGGTTAGAGTTTAGGTTAGGTTAGGTTAGGTTAGTTACAATTTTTTTTTTTTTTTTTTTTTCATTTTTTTTCGTTTAGGTTTAGGTTGGGTTAGGTTACAATTTTTTTTCTTTTTTTTTTCTTTTTTTAATTTTTTTTTTAGGTTAGGTTAGGTTAAGTTTTTTTTTTTTTTTTTTCATTTTTTTTTTTTTTAAGTTAGGTTAGGTTAGGTTAGGTTAGTTTACAATTTTTTTTTTTTTTTTTTTTTTTTTTTTTAGGTTAGGTTGGTTAGGTTAGGTTAGGTTAGGTTAGGTTAGGTTAGGTTTGGTTAGGTTAGGTTTGGTTTGGTTAGGTTAGGTTAGGTTTTTTTTTTCGGAAAATTTGGGAAAATTTTTGGAAAAATTTCAGAAAAATTTCGGAAATTTTTGAAAATGTATGGAAAATTTTGGAAAATTTTCTGAAAATTTGGGACATTTTTGAAAATTTCGGAAAATTTGGGAAAAATTTGGAAAATTTTTGAAAATTTTGGAAAAATTTCTCAGAATTTTCTGAAATTTTGGAAAATTTCTGAAAATACTGAAAATTTTGAAAATTTTGGAAAATTTTAAATTACAAAATTTTTGAAAATTTTGGAAAATTTTTGGAAAATTTTGGAAAATTTCGGAAATTTTCTGAAATTTAAAATTTTTGGAAAATTTTGGAAATTTTGAAATTTTCTGAAAATTTCTGGAAAAATTTGAAATTTTTGGATAATTTTGGAAAATTTCGGAAAATTTTGGAAAAATTTGGAAAATTTGGGAAAATTTTGGAAAAATTTCAGAATTACTTTCTGAAAATTTCTGAAAATATTTGGAAAATTTATTACAGAAATTTGAGAAATTTTTGAATGGAAATTTTGGAAATTGGGAAAAATTCTCAAAATTTGTGGAAAATTTCGGAAAAATTTCGGAATTTTGGAAATTTGAAAATTTTGGAAAAATTGAAATTTTGAAATTTTGAATTTTCGAAAATTGGAAATTTGAAAAATTTTTGAAAATTTTTGGAAAATTTTTCGAAATTTTTGGAAAATTGGAAATTTTGGAAATTTGGAAAATTTTGAAATTTTAAATTTGAAAATTCTTGGAAAATTTTGGAGAATTTTCTGAAATTTTTGGAAGAATTTTCGGAATTTTTTGAAAAATTTTCTGAAATTTTGAAAATTTTGGAAATTTGAGAATTTTGGAAAATTTTCGGAAGAATTTGAGAAAATTTCGGAAAATTTGGGAAAAATTTCGGAAAATTTTGGAAAAATTTGGAAAAATTTCGGAAAATTTTGGAAAATTTTGGCAAATTTTGGGAAATTTTCGAAAATTTCTGAAAATTCGGAAATTTTTGGATAATTTTGGAAAAATTTCGGAAAATTTTGGAAAATTTCGGAAAATTTTGGAAAAATTTGGAAAATTTTGGAAAAAATTTGGGAAAAATTGGGAAAATTTTGGAAAATTTTGGAAAAAATTTCGAAATTTTGGAAAATTTCAAATTGGAAAAATTTCGGAAATTTTTTAAAATTCGAAATTTTTGGAAAAATTTCTTGAAAATTTGGGAAAATTTGGAAAATTTTGTATGAATTTTTGAAAATTTTCTGAAAATTTTGGAAAAATTTTCGGAAAATTTGGGAAAAATTTCGGAAAATTTTGGAAAAATTTCGGAAAAATTTCAAAATTTTGGAAAATTTAGAAAATTTTGGAAAATTTCTGAAAATTTTGAAAATTTTTGGAAATTTCTGAAAATTTGGGAAATTTCTGAAAATTTGGAAAATTTTGAAAATTTTGGGAAAAATTTTGGAAAATTTGGAAAATTTGTTTGGAAAAATTTCTCGAAATTTTTGGAAAATTACAAAATTTTGGAAAAATTTTCTGGTTTTTGAAGAATTTGGAAAAAATTTGGAAAAAATTCCAGGAAAAATTTTGGGAAATTTTGAAATTTTGGAAAATTTTCTGAAAATTGCGAAATTTCTGAAAAATTTTAAGAATTTTGGAAAATTTTCTGAAAATTTTGGGAATTGGAAAAATTTGGAAAATTCGAATTTTGGAAAATTTTTGAAAATTTTGGAAAATTTGGAAAATTTTTGGAAATTTTTGGAATTACTAATTTTGAAAATTTTCTGAAAAATTGGAAAAATTTCGGAAAATTTGGGAAAAAATTTTGAAAATTTTAAGAATTTTGTGAAAATTTTTGGAAATTTTGGAAAATTTGGAGCTGGAAAATTTCGGAAATTTTGGAAAATTTTGGAAAATTTTCGGAAAATTATCTGAAATTTTGGAAACGGAATTTTTGAATAATTTGGGAAATTCGGAAAATTTGGAAAAATTTGAAAAATTTTGGAAAAATTTTGGGAAAATTTTGGAAAATTGGAAAAAATTGGGAAAATTTGGGAGAAAATTGGAAAAATTTTTGAAAATTTCGATTTTGGAAAATTTCGGAAAATATTTGCAAAAGAATTGAATTTGGAAAGTTTTGGAAAGATTTTCAAATTTTGGAAAATTTTCAGAGAAATTTGGGGAAAATTCTGCAAAATTTGGGAAAATTTCGGAAAAAATTTTGGAAAATTTTGGAAAATTTTGAAAATTGGAAAAAATTTCGAAAATTTTGGAAAATTTTGAAAAATTTTGGAAAAATTCTGAAAATTTTTAGGAATTTGGAAAATTTTCTGAAAGTTTGGGAAATTTCTGAAAATTTAGGAAAATTTTGGAAAATTTTCGGAAATTTTGGTGGAAAATTTTTTAAATTTTGGAAAATTTTCGGAAATTTTGGAAAAATTTCGAAAATTTTGAAAATTTTGGAAAATTTTCGGGAATTTTCTGAAAATTTGGAAAATTTTCCGAAGAATTTAGAAATTCGGAAAAATTTTGGAAGAATTTTGGAAATTTTGGAAAATTTGAAAATTTTGGAAAATTTTCGAAAATTTTGGAAAATTTTGGAAAAATTTGGGAAAAATTTCGGAAAATTTTGAAAAATTTTGGAAAATTTTGGAAAATTTTCTATAATTTGAATTTCTAGGAAAATTTTGGAAAATTTTGAAAAATTTCTGAAAATATTTGAAATTTTGGAAAATTTTTAGAGGAATTTTTGGAAATTTTCTGAAAATTGGAAAATTTCGGAAAATTTTGGAAAAATTTGGAAGTATTCATGGAAATTTTGGAAAAATTTTGGAAAAATTTGATTTTGAAATTTTTGAAATTTTCTGGAAAAATTTCAAAAATTTCTGGAAAATTCTAGGAAAAATTTTCGGAAAATTTTGGAAGAATTTTGAAAATTTTCAAAATTTTCTGAAATTTTTGGAAAATTTTGGAAAAATTGGGAAAAATTTGGAAAAATTTGGGAAAATTTTTGGAGAAAATTTGGGAAGAATTTTGGAAAATTTTGAAAGTAAATTTGGAAGAATTGGAAAAATTTCAGGAAAATTTTGGAAGTTTTCTGGAGAATTTTGGAAAATTTTCAGAAAATTCTGAATTTTGAAAAATTTTGGAAGAATTTTGGAAAATTTTCTGAAAATATTTAGAAATTTTGGAAAATTTTTGGAATTTTGGAAGGTAGAAAATTTTGGAAAATTTTTCGGAAAATTTGGAAAAAATTCGGAAAATTTTCTGAAAAATTTGAAATTTTTGGAAAATTTGGAAAATTTTGGAAAATTTTCGGAAATTTTTGGATTTTCTGAAAATTTTCGAAAATTTTCGGAAAATTTGGAAAAATTCGGAAAATTTGGAAAATTTTTGAAAGATTCTCAAATTTTCTAAATTTTGGATAATTTGGAAAAAAAATTTGGGAAAATTTGGAAAATTTCGGAAAATTTTGGAAGAATTTGGGAAAATTTGGGAAAATTTTGGAAAATTTTGGAAAAATTTCAGGAAATTTTGGAAAAATTTGGAAATTTTGGAAAAATTTCGGAATTATTTGGAAAAATCTGAAAATTTCTGAAAATATTTGGAAAATTTTGGAAAATTTTGGAAATTTTGGAAATTTTCTGGAAAATTTTGGAGATTTTCGAAAATTTTGGAAAAATTCGAAATTTTGGAAAAATTTGGAAAAATTTTGAAAATTTTGGAAAATTTTGAAGAATTTGGAAAAATTTCTGAAAATTTTGGAAAAATTTTGGAAAATTTTCGAAAATTTGATCTGAAAATTTTGGAAAATTTTAAGAATTTCTGAAATTTTGGAAAAGAATTCGGAAAATTTTGGAAAATTTTGGAAAAATTTTCGGAAATTTTCTGAAAATTTTGGAAAATTTAGAAAATTTTGGAAAATTTTGAGAAATTTTGGAAAATTTTCAATGCAGAAATTCTGAAAATTCAAAATTTTGGAAAGAATTTTCTGAAAATTATTTTCAGGAAAATTTGGGAAAAATTTCAAGGAAAATTTTCTAATTATGGAAATTTTGGAAAATTCTGGAAAATTTCAAAAATTGAAATTTCTCTGAAAATTTTCGAAATTTTGGAAAATTTTGGAAAAATTTCGAGGAAAATTTGGGAATTTTGAAAATTTTTGAAATTTTCTAATTTTGGAAAATTTTGGAAAATTTGGAAAGAATTTCTGGAAAAATTTCGGAAAATTTGGAAAATTTTGGAAAATTTAGAAATTGTCAAAAATTTCCTGAAATTTCGGAAATTTTTGGAAAATTTTGGAAAAATTTCGGAAAATTTTGAAATTTAATTTGGAAAATTTTTGGAAAATTTTGAAAATTTTGGAAAATTTTGGAAATTGGGAAAATTTAAATTTAGGAAAAATTTGGAAAAATTTCGAGAATTTTAATTTCTGAAAATTTCTGAAAAATTTTGGAAAATTTTGGAAATTTTAAATTTTGGAAAATTTTCTGAAAATTTTGGAAAATTTTCGGAAAATTTGGGAAAAAATTCCGGAAAATTTGGGAAAAATTCGGAAGAATTTCGGAAATTTTGGAAAATTTTGAAATTTTGGAAAGATTTCCGAAAATTTGAAAAGAATTTTGAGAAATTTTTGAAAAAATTTCTGAAAATTTTGGAAAATTTTGGAAATTTTTGAAAATTTGGGAAATTTCTGAAAATTTGGGAAATTTCTGGAAAATTTCGAAATTTGGAAAATTTTAGAATTTTTGAAAATTTTGGAAAAATTTTCAGAGAATTCGGAAAAATTTTCTGAAATTTTGAAAAATTTTGAAATTTTAAATTTTAGAATTTTCTGAAAAATTTTGGAAAATTTTAGGGAAAAATTCAGGAAATTTCGAAATTACTAAAATTTTGAAATTTTGGAAAATTTGAAAATTTTGGAAAATTTTCTGAAAGAATTTTGGAAAATTTGGAAAAATTGGGAAGAATTTTGAGAAATTTGGAAGAATTTTCTGGAAGGTTGGAAAATTTTCTGAAATTTGCGAAATTTTTGAAAATTTTTGGAAAATTTTGGAAAAATTTCTGAAATATTTGAAGTTCGGAAGAATTTTGAAATTTTGGAAAATTTTCTAGAAAATTTTGGAAGTTTTCTGGAAAATTTAGAGGTTTGGGAAAATTTTCTTAAAATTTGGAAATTTTGGAAATTTTGGAAAGATTTTCGGAAATTTTCAGAGATTTTCTGAAAATTTTCGAAAGATTTTCTGAAAATTTGGAAAAATTACGGAAAATTTTGGAAAAATTTTGAAAATTTACAAAATTTCTGAAGTTTTGGATAATTTTGGAAAAATTTTGGAAAAATTTGGAAAAATTTCTGAAATTTTTGGAAAAATTTGGAAAATTTTGGAAAATTTTTTGAAATTTTCAGGAAAATTTTGAAAATTTGAAAATTTGGGAAAATTTTGGAAAATTTTTGAAAAATTTTGATGAAAATTTTCGAAATTTTTGAAAAATTACGGAAAATTTGGAAAAATTTCTGGAAAATTTTGGAAATTTTTGGGAAAATTTTGGGTCAAATTTCAAAATTTTGGAAATTTGAGGAGAAGAAATTTGGGAAAAATTTTTGAAAATTTTCTGAAAATTTGGGAAATTTTTGGAAAATTTTGGGAAAATTTGGAAAATTTGGAAATTTTCAAAATTTTCTGAAAATTTTCGAAAATTTTCTGAAAATTTTAAAAATTTCTAAATTTTAAATTTTGGAATTTTCAAATTTGTTGGAAAATTTTGGAAAAATTTTGAAAATTTTTGAAAAATTTCGGAAAATTTTGGAAAAATTTGGAAAATTTGGAAAATTTTTGGAAATTTTGGAAAATTTTCGGAAGATTTTGGAAAATTTTCTGAAAATTTTGGAAAAATTCGAAATTTGGAAAATTTCTAAAAGAATTCTGAAAATATTTGGAAAATTTTGGAAAATTTTGGGAATTTTGAAAAATTTTCTGAAATTTTATTTTCGGAAAATTTGGAAAAATTTCGGAAAATTTTGGAAAAATTTGGAAAAATTTTTGGAAAATTTTGGAAAATTTTGAAAATTTTGGAAAAATTTCTGGAAATTTTTGGAAAATTTTTTGAAAATTTTGTAAATTTGGATATTTGGAAAATTTTGGAAAAATTTTGGAGAATTACAAAATTTTTGAAAATTTTTGAAAATTTGGAAAATTTTGGAAATTTTGGGAAATTTTGAAAATTTTGGAAAAATTTTTTGAAATTTTTTGGAAAATTTCTGAAATTTTTGGTTGAATTTTGAAATTTCTGAGAATTTTGGAAAAAATTTAGGAAAATTGGAAAAATTTTTGGAAAATTTACGGAAAAATTTCGGAAATTTTGAAAATTTCGGAAATTTTTGGGAAAATTTCAGAAATTTTTGGAAAAAATTCTGAGTTCTGAAAATATTTGGAAAATTTTGGCAAATTTTGAGATTTTGGGAATTTTTGGACAATTTTTCTGAAAAGGTACTGGAAAATTTTCGGAAAATTTGGGAAAAACTCGGAAAATTTTGGAAAAAATTTCGGAAAAATTTCGAGAAAATTAGGAAAATTTTGAAAATTTTGGAAACTTCTGAAAATTTTGGAAAATTTTTGGAAATACCGAAAAATTTCAGGAAATTTCTGAAAATTTTGGAAAATTTGGAAAATTTTCGGAAATTTTGGAAAATTTTTGGAAAAGAATTTTGGAAATTGCTGGAAGAATTCTCGGAGATTTTGAAGATTTTCTGAAAAGAATTTTCAGTACTAAGAAAATTTGGGAAAAATTTCGGAAAATTTTAAAATTTTGAAAATTTCTGAAAATTTTCTGAAAGTATTTGGAAAATTTTGGAAAATTTTGGTTTGAAAATTTTCGGAAATTTTGAGATTTTTTGAATTTTCTGAAAATTTTTGGGTATTTTGAGTATTTTGGAAAATTTCTGAAAATTTTGGAAAATTTTGGAATTTTTGGAAAATTTGGATAATTTGGAAAAATTTTTGTTTTGGTAAATTTTGGGAAATTTGGGAAAAAATTCTGAAAATTTTGGGGAAAATTTTGGAAAATTTTGAAAATTATATGAAATTTTCGGAAAATTTTTGGGGGAAAATTTCTGAAAATTTTGGAAAATTTTTGAAATTTTGGAAATTTTTGGGATTTTTTGAAAATTTTATGGAAAATTTTTGAAAATTTGGGAATTTGGGAAATTTTTGTAATTGAGGTTATTTGAAATTTTGTAAATTTTGAAAATTTTGGTAAATTTGAAAATTTGGGAAAAATGGTTTGGAAAATTTTTGGGATTGAATTTTGTGAAATTTGGGAAATTCTGAAAATTTTGGAATTTTGGAATTTTTGAATTTTTGGAAGATTTCTAAAATTTCTTGGAGAATTTCAGATTTGGGAAATTTTTGGAAATTTTGGAAAATTTTGAATTTCTGAAAAATTTGGGAATTTTTTGTAAATTTTTTAAAATTTTTGGGAAATTTTTTTGAATTTTGGGAAAATTTTGAAAATTTTGGAAAATTTTGGGAAATTTTTGGATGATTTTGGAATTTTGGTACTGAAATTTTTGAATTTTCTGATAATTTTCGAAATTTTCTTAGTAATTTTTGAAAATTTTTGGTAATGTTGGGAATTTTTGGAAATTTTTGAAAATTTTGGAATTTTAATTTTTGAATTTTTGGAAATTTTGGAAAAATTTGGAAATTTCGGATAATTTTTGAAAGTTTTGGAAATTTTGAATTTTCTGAGTAATTTGGGAATTTCTGAGAATTTTGGAAATTTTGGAAAAGTTTATGAAAATTTCTGAAAATTTTGGGAATTTTTGGAAATTTTCTGAAAATTTGGTGAATTCTGAAAAATTTTGGAAAATTTTGGGGAGGTTCTGGAAATTTTTGAAAATTTTGGATAGTTACAGGAAATTTTGAGGGATTTTGAAATTTTGTGAAAATTTTGGGAGATTTGGGAGAATTTTGGGAAATTTTTGAAATTTTGGTAAAATTTGGAGAATTTTGGGAGAATTTTGGAAATTTTTGAAATTTGGTAAATTTGGGAGTAATTTTGGAAAATTTAGAAAATTTTGGAAGTACTTGGTAAATTTTTGGAAAATTTTTGGTAAATTGGGAGTTTGTGAATATTTTGAAGTTGAATTTTAAATTTGTATTTTGGTGCTGGAAAATTTTGGAAAATTTTGGAAAATTTTGGAGGAGTTTGGAAAATTTTGCAATTTTGGAAAATTCTTGAAAATTGTGGAAATTTCTGAAAATTATTTAAGATTTTTGAAATTTTTTAGGATTTTTGGAGTATTTTTGGAAATTTTTTGAAAATTTTGGATATTTGAAAGTTTTGAAATTTTAATTTTTGAATTTGTGAAATTTCTATTTTGAAAATTTGTATTTTGGAAAGTTTGGGAAATTTCGGAAATTTTGGTATATTTTGAAAATATTTTTCTTTTTGAAATTTTTGAAAATTTTGAATTTTGGGTTTCGGAAATTTTTCTAATTTTCAGAATTTCGAAATGGTTTTCCAAGGTTTTCCGAATTTTTCAGGAATTTCAGAATTTTCAAAGTTTTCAAGAATTTGTAAGGTTTTCAGTAGTTGCTGTGAGTTTACTAAGTTTTCTGAGATTTTCAGAGATTTTTCTTAGGGTTCGATTTTCAAAATTTTTCAAAATTTCTCTAATTTTCAGGGGATTTTCAAAGTTTCAAGGTTTTTTTTCAAATTTTTCAAGTTTTTCAATTTTCTATTTTTCCAGTTTTTCCGGGATTTTCCAAAGTTTTTCAAAAATGTTCTGAAATTTTCCGGATGGTTTTTCTATTTTGAATTTCAAGGTTTGCTGTGTTCTAAAAGTTTTCGGAGTTATCAAATTTTAAATTTTCCGAGATTTTCAAGTTTTTCAAGGTTGGGTTTTCAAGGTTTTCCAAAATTTTAAATTTTCGAGGTTTTCCAAATTTTTCAGAATATTTTCAGAAAATTTTAGGTTTTGTTTCAAAATTTTCAGAAATTTTAATTTCAGTATTTTCCATTAATTTTCAAATTTTCAAAAATTTTCGGAATTTTTCAAATTTCGAAATTTTTTAAAGTTTTAATTTTTGAATTTTCGAATTTTTCAAAGAATTTTTCAAGAAATTAAAATTTTGAGTTAATTTTGAAATTCTTGGAAAAATCTGGGGAAACTTTTGGAAAATCTGGGGTATTTCTGAAAATTCTGAATTTTCGGAAAATCTAGAATTTTGGAAAATTGGAAATTTCAAAATTTCCAAAATTTAAAGAATTTAAGATTTTTAAAAATTTCTAGTTTTCCCAAAATTTTCTCTATTTTTTAGGATTTCCTAGATTTTCAGAAATTTCTAGTTTTCAAAATTTCCAGATTTTTTAAATTTTCAGAAATTTTTTTTCCAAAATTTTGAAAATTTCGGAATTTTCGAAAATTTTTTTGAAATTTTGTGGAAAGATTTTGTTGAAAATTTTTGTAATTTTAATTTTTTGAAATTTTTGGAAATTTGGTTGGAAAATTTTATGAATTTTGTTGAAATTTGAAAAATTTTGAAATTTTTGGAAGAATTTCTGAAATATTTGGAAAATTTTTGAAAATATTTCTGATATTAGGAAAATTTTGGAAAAATTGGGAGAATTTTGGTAGATTTTAAATTTTTGGTAATTTCAGGGGAGAATTTTGTGAAATTTTGGAAAATTTTTCGGAAATTTTGGAAGATTTTGGAAATTTTGGAGTTTTGTTTTGGTTTTTTTTTTGGAATTTTTGGTGATTTGGAAAATATATAAAAATATATATATATATATATATATATATATATATATATATATATATATATATATATATATATATATATATATATATATATATATATATATATATTTTATTTTTCCAAAATTTTCAGAAATTAAAATTGCGTGATCTTGGTATCTTGTAGTCTGTACTCACCCTGAAGATGTGAATTACACAAGCTTTGGGAACTTCGTTTTTCTTCTTTTATATATATATATATATATATATATATATATATATATATATATTTAACAGAGATACCTAGCTGTTAGGAGAAGTCAGGGTGATATGTGCAATCGCATTCCTGTCCCTGTGGTCACAGTTCCTACCAGCCCAGTCAAAGATGGTAGGAGGGTCCAAGTGAGGTCCCAGGTTTCCAGCATTACATAACTTTCAACAAGGGCATTTTTTTGCGCATTTATCTGGCTTTTTTTAGAATTTAAAATAAATGACAGTCAAGCATCAATCTTTCGCAAAATTAAAATTACGTAACTTCGTGTTTCTTGTTTCTGTCAGCATTTTACTGTTAATGAATATGATGTACAGTATTTCTTTGTGTATGAACGTCTGTCCCTCGTGGCGGTGAAGTGATACCACCACCCTCAGTGTCAGACCTGACTGAATTATACTTGACCGTGCGACAATTATACTCCAAGCTTTGTCAATAAATTTGTTAAACTATATATACTAAACTGAATCAACTGAACTTTAGGCACCCCAGGGATCAACTGAACTTTAGGCACTGATGATCAACTGAACTTTAAAGCGCAGGGATCAACTTCGCTTTAAGCACCCAAGGATCAACTGAACTTTAAAAGCACTGATGATCAACTGAACTTGCCTAGGCTTATTTGCCCGATTTACCTTCTTCTCTCAATGGACGGTGAACTTCAGCTCATTGTCAACATACACACCTAGGTCCTTCTCACATTCAGTCTCAAATAAAGCTGTTTCTTCATCTGTTGGGATATATGTATACCTCGCACTTGCACCACCGATGGTACCCATTCTTGGAGCCCACAGGAATCCTTCTGCAGCTCTTCCACAGTCCACTTGGTTCTTGATTTCCCAAAAATAACTTGGTGTCATCAATAAACATTTGTATGGAGTGTACAACGTCAGACATATCATTTATGGAAACAAACAAACAACAGTGGGCCATCACCTGCCCTGTGGTGCCCGCTTATGACAGAGTCACGGATGAAAGTGATTTCCGTGCCGTTGATCCTCTACACTGCTTCTTGGAATCCCATATGAAAGTCTTCTATCCTGCTTGTCCATTTCCCCGAATTCATGCTGAGTTTGATTTTCAGCCTTTCGTGGGGAATTTTTACTGTAAAAGCCTTGGCAAAAATCTAGGTAAATTTGTCGATACCACCCCCGTTCCAGAATTTGGGTCCAAATATCGATACCTTGAGCAGTGTGTTAAAACAGGAGCGTCCCGGCATAAAACCGTGTTGGCAATCCTTTTGCAGGTTGTTTTGTAGCAGCAGATGTTCCTATTGCGGCATCTGATAATACTCAAGTACTTTACATAATATGCTGGTCAGGCTCACTGGTCTATAGTTGTTCATTAGGTGGCAAATCTCCTTTATTGAAGATAGGACTCACAAAAATACTTTCCATTCACTGAGGACCTTTTTTTGTTCATCCAGGCGACTACAAAACAGGATCCTCAGGGGCTCACAGCAGCCTCGTTGCTCAACTCTCTTAGCACTATAGGATGCACCATGTCAGGGCCGGGACTCTTATGGACCTTTGCTTTGACAGTTTATTATTACCCTCTTCTGTGAACACAATGTGGGTCAGTCTGTGTAGAACCGTTTGTCCTCAAGCACTTGGAAGGTGTCGCATCGTCTCTTGTGAACACCGAGAAAGGAAGCTGTTCAATGCCTTGGTTTATCCTGGTGGGAATCTGCATAACTATCATCTTCAAGCCTCAGGTCTGATACTCCCTACTTGCGTTTTAATTTTTGCAGCTTTTATATAATAAAACGACTTTGGGACTCCTGGAATCCTTTTCAGCCCTACGGCATTCTATCTTTGCTTGGTTTCTGGGTCTTGCATACATCCGTGTCCTGCTCATCATTTGACCGAACCACGTCTTGAATTTCTAGCGTTTCTCTTATGCTTTATCGACCGCCGCTGGTTCATGAGGGATCCCTCGTATTCCTAAAACACTAGGTTTATCTGCATTCTTATTGCCTTAATAGAGTTAGGCCAGTGGCTACCTCCTTTGTAATATTTGCGCCTTGGCTGGCCTTATATCTTGAACTGGGTAACAGTTAAATCGGGCAACAACACTATATGGTGACTGTTATTTGCCAATTAGAGGGCAGAGTGTTTCCTGTTTGGCCGCCATATACCCTCCTCGTTTGTTATGATGAGGGTCTAGTGGCTTAAGGTGTTTGCTCCCCTCTGCTTAATGTCGGGTCTCTAACGTGTTGGAATAGAAAATTTCTAAAAAAGTCGCCCAGGATTATTCAAGTCATTTTAGGGGTGAACTGGTTTTCTCCAGTGATGTCGCCATAGTTAAAATCCTATGATAAGAAGGTGGCTGGGGTTGGCTTTGTCGCTGTGCTGTCTATTAAGGTTCTTAAGTTCCATTGATTTGAGTGGGCCACAGTTTGGGGATCCTCAGATACACCGACAATAAGTAGAAATCCCTTCCCTTTGGTTTAATTTTACACCACTTGGACTCTTCAAAAATATCCTCTCCTGTGCCCTCACGCCTGTGGCTGGCTCTTTGGTCTTGCACCTAGCACCAGAATAACCACACCCCTCTTGCAATTTCTTGAGAAAAAGGTTAATAAATGGAGTCATATCCAATAATACCGAACTCCCATTCCTCTGAATTCCACGATTCCTGTTCTTGTAAAACAGTTCAACAACAAGCTACAATATTATCTGGTTGGTGTACCTTCAGTAGTGTTTAAACTTTCCCTCTCTCTTATCAAGAACATGTGTCAGTATTATGCACACTGACATTCAAGCTAAATTTATTCTCTCAGTAACGTCTCTGCTCTTAGTAACCCCCCCTTTCTCAAAGCTGCACGCAGCATTTGCTAAAGTACACTGTATTTTGCATAGGGTATAGTTTAAAAAATATCTCATTATTTCGGCGCACTCACTGCCTCCTCAGCTGATAGGCGTGGCCGCCTAGCCTCCATGATGCCAGATCGTCCTCTTGAGTGATGCTGTGGGGACCAACCCTCTCTGCTAACAGTAGGTGAACACCGACTTCCAGTCCTAGAGCCAGGTTTTTTGTGCTGGAACAATTTACAGTACTGCTTGTCCCTTGGAACACACCATACTGGTTCAGCATTGACCCGCACTTGCACAGCTCCTCCCGACTTTCTGTTGAGGTTGGGGATAAATCCAGGTCGTGAAGTCGAAAATGCTTAATAACTTCTTCAGGGGTGCATAGGAAAATCTAAAATGATTGTCTCTCTTTCTTCTCAGCACACCACAAAGCGCTCTCACTTTTAAAACACCCAGCCAAAACACAAAGTGAATTACAAATGTTGGGACTCAAAATACGTAATTTGACAAAATTTTGGTACAACTGAGGCAGGTAAATGAGGTAATGGGTGTTAAGTAAGTCGGGAGGAGCTGTACAATAGTAATGACATACCGTCAGTACTGAAATATTGTGGACTAATTATACCCGACTCATTTTCTGCCTTGCTTATCTGGAGCAATAAGACAACGCGGAATGAAGTGTAACTAAGATTAATAGAGCTATGAACTTTTTATCATGTCCACTTAATAACTAATAATCGAATTGTAATTACGTGAAATCGTGTGAGACCAATAATTATGTATCAGATGAATCACCATGTATATACTAATGAATGCCTTGTTCTCTGCGGGTGTTAGTACATCAATAAGTATTGGAATGGGTTAAAAATGGGTTTCAATCATTTCCCTTCGATTTGCCATCACTGGATATATGTAAAGGGTTTACATTAGTATTTAATAGTCTGTGGCATGAAAATAAAATGATATTTACAGTTATTGTAATCTTTGAAAACGTAAATTTACGATTTTAACAAGAAAGAAAAATATTCGTCCTTAGGGCACTGAAAGATATACGTCTTGGAACTAAAGCAAATTATAGATCTATTACATAACCACAAACTTTGAAGTATTTCTCACCACATTCATGTACTATACGTTAGTAAAGCCTATATGTTGAAGTGCCAGGTACCCATATACTGCCTGGAGTGTAAATGCTACTGGTTTACTTAAAAGGGTGAAGGCTTTTTATTTAGGTCCATGTGAAAATTAGACCATTTTGTGTTTTCTTTTCTGTTTCCGATACTTGTGCGATGTTGTCCAAATAAAGGCTTCTGAGACTCTATGGTTGCTTGCTTGAAAAGGATAAAGGCCACCATAACACAACGTTACAGGGCCAATGAATTCTATATATAGTGAATCTAGGAATGCATAGAAAGGAACCCAGCTAGACATTTGTTGAATGTTTATTTTACTATTCACGAGGGATTTAAGATTTTTGAAAAAAAAAGTGTCGTTGTTCTTGGGATTCTACTTCAGAATCTGGGTGGGATTCTCGCCCAGAATGCTCGGTGGATTCATGAATCGGTGGGACTCGTAGCCCTAGAAGGCAGTATGATTCAATCCCAGAAGACGGTGAAATTCCATAAAAGACAGTAAGAATCTGCCCCAGAAGATGGTAGGATTCCGTCCCAGAAGACAGTGAATTCCGCCAAAAGACAGTAGAATATGTGCCCCAGAAGATGGTAGGTTCCGCTAGAAGACGGTAAGTTCTGCCCCAGAGGGCGTCAATTGATTCCGCCCCAGAATATGATAGGATTGCCCCAGAATGCGATGAGTTCTGCCCCCAGAGGTGGTAGGATTCCACCCCAGAGTCTGCGATGCAGTTCTGCCCCAGTGCTCACGGTGAAATTCCGCTTCAGAAGACAGTACGATTCCGTCCCAGATGGTAGTATTTCGCCCCAAGAAGACAGTAGGATTCATATAGAAGATGGTAGATTCTATCCCAGAATACATCCCCCAAGAATAAGATAGAGTCTGCCCCAGAATCGCGGGATTCTGCCCCAGAGAATACGGTAGGATTCCATAGAAACGGTAAGTTCTGCCCAGAAACGGTGGATTCTGCCCAGAAACGGTAGGATTCTGCCCCAGAAAACGGTAGGATTCATTTTACCGTCTGTTGGGATTCCGCCCTGGGGAATCACGATATTCTACTATAAGAATCTGTTGGGATTTCGCTGCGAATACGATATCCACTTATTTTACAGACTCAAATAAAAGTATAAATAAAATTAGCAGCACTTACTAGCTGTCTTTTATATTACTGTATTAATGATGAAACATACATACAAAAAGGAAATACGATCATATGAATACCTATTGAATAATAACAAAAAATTAGCAAAAAGCTGCAACAATAGTCTCGCACCCACCACTGACAAGGAAGAATTACCATCTGGTTCAGACTGTCATTTTGTTTTATTTGAGAATCAAGTCTCAATATTTTTTCTATTATTTAACTGTCTTTATATTATTTATTATGAAACATACATTGTGTACTATAATAGGTTGATCATATGAGAATAGTGCATAATAATGAATAAATAGTAACCCTCATTAGCCCTATATCAAATCTAATGAGACCAGTGTACACTATGCAAATATCCCCTATGATAATACAATGTATATACTCTAGCATAAGGTATTTGCTCCTTCCATAATCTTTTAACAAACTGTCATTTTACCGACTGTATTTTAGGAGATGCATTCTGATGGCGCTGGGTGTTAACAACACATTACGTATTATTACAGTAAACAGCATCTTTACTAAATGTGAATATAACCAACCATGTTATCATGAATGACAGTCATTTGATGAATGAATGAAGATGCAATTCTGCGTGGGAGGAGGAGAATTGGACTCCTCCTTACAAACTGCTCTGGCTGATGCTAATCCATCTACATCACAAAATTATGAAAACCAGGCAGTCCCCGACTTACGACGGGGTTAAGACTCAAATCCTAAGTCATACTGGCCTTTTGAGGAATTACAAGCCTTGAAATTTGTCAGTACATAATCAGCGTGGACTCAAAATACATGTTTAAAAAAATTTGGTGTACTAAAAAAAGTACTCCTTAGCACTGGTTCCTGTGAGTTCTGGCAATTACATCTGTGTGCATTTACTATATTCATATATGCAGCCCGCAAGGTGCTGCTGTGCAGGAAAGAGTCAGAGTAAAAGCATTTGCATCTCTGGTTGCAGTCTTACAGGAACATTTGGTCAGCTCCCTGACAGCATGTCACAATAAGGGAAGGAGTCATCCAACGTATCTGCCCCTCTCCTTCGTCCATCCCCATTGTAGAGACTTTTATGGTTTTCTGGATTGGAGATTGTTGCCTGGCCCAGATGATACCAGCCTGGTAGGCAGCCTTCCCTTTGCATGTTCGCGCTTGAGGGCTGCCAGGTTGGGTGGAATGGAGTCATATATGAACCTCTACTTGTGGGAAAAGAGATTTAGTCTTGCCTCCCATCTACACACACTAGCTGGGCTGACAATTGTAGAACTCATCACATATGAAATGCTGACCCTAATTTTACGCCATCATGTCGATGAGCTGCCTCTTGTCTTAGCAAACACGAACATGCCAAAACGCGATATAAAATATATCCTCCATGGTTCCTTGGAATCTGTGGATTTGTGTTCTACCTTGTAGTTGACAAAACAGTTGTAACTATAAGAGCTGTATGTGACACTTAGGCAAGGTCCAGACTTCGATGCGCCATGCTGGGTTAAGTTGATATCTGCACCATGTTCGATCATGTATACAAATTAAAATAGTGATGGTGGAACAGCCTGTTCAATACATCCTTCATAGGTGGCCTTTAAGTGACCAGTTAGAAAGCAGTTGGGTATGCGTCCTTGTTCGGATGGAAACTCTTATGCTTCTTTCTGCTCACTATTTGAGGTGTATTTCTTTCTCAAAGTTGCCACCAGGTCTGCCAGGCAGCGAGGGTGATACTTCAGTTCTTGTGCCTATATCTCTCACACCATATGTGGCAAGGAGTTTCCATCATAAGTGTCTTCGCTGGTGTTATTCAATCTTTATTAAGTTTCATTGTCATTGGATGTCTTATGTTATCTCCCAAGCTTCTTCCTCCACATAGAAAGCGTTATTCTGTTGCTTTGGGGTCTCGTGACCATTCGTGTTATCTTGCTACTGCTGCTCTCCTCTGTAGCAGCAGATGTTCGCCTTTTCTGGCTCCCTATTTACTTTGTGTTGTTGAACAAAAGTCTGCAACTCTCATGCTACTGTGCAGCGACTTCTCCTCAGGGTCTCCTCTATCCCTTCACCTTCTAACCAGTCTTGCAGGGTCAGAGTTAGCTTCTTGATCACAGTGATTGGAGTGAAATTAAGTCTTCCTTAGCTCTTATGGCTGCGTCATCTCCTTTTTGGCGGGATTTGCATGTGGAGACTTAAGATCTTCGCCTTCTTATCTTGTTGACAAAGAACAACACTTTGGCCAGTCAGTGAGAATGATTTGTTGGTAGATTTTGTGTCATAACCTTTGATCTTGCCTTCAGGGCCGAGGGTTTATCCTTTTTACCTGATGAGCACTTTCTTGTATAGGATACAACTAGGTTCATACCTTTTTTTGCCTACCTAAAGATCCAGAGTCATTCATCCAGTGTCCATTAGTCCCGTGTGTTCTGTACACCATCCAGATGGCAACCCTGTTATCCTTGGCTCGGCTCCCTCGCTGGCACATCCTGTCCAATTCAGGTGCAGTTTAGCAACAGTTTGGGTTGGTTAAACGACAGCATTTGGGACACTAAGCTGTTGCAGTATGACATGTACTTTTCTAAGCAGACACTGAACCCCATGCTGGGTTGCATAGCAGTGATGTCACCAGTATTGCCCTAGTAGTGCCCGACAATCACTCCCTCACATGTAGAGACCCTTTGCATGCTTTCTACCCTCACCTAGTTGGAAAAAAACATAAAACCAGTCATAAATGAATAAATATATATCTGAGAGTATCAGAAATAGAAAAATACCATCTGAGCATGCTTGAAACATACATATCGACACTAAAGATCATTTAGATTGACCAACTACATCAATTTCTATAAAAAAAAAAAAAACTCTTATTGGCAGAGGTCAATTTACAGCAGCCATCTTAAAAATAGCCACCCTCTTGGATTTCAAATATTATTGACAAGTAGCCTTCAATTATGATCATGCCAAATTTCTGTGCCTTATCACCATTGCACGATTTTTTCCATTATCCAAGCTCTACTAAATTAGAGTGGAATTGGAGAAGGAGAAAGAAGGAAGTGGGGATGGAGAATCACCTTTCAGGAACCATGCTTGTTGCAATTTCTACCTATGTCAAATTTTAAGCTCACTGGTGTAATTCAAGATTATTTTGCTTAAATCAACACTGCACTGCTATATATTATCAATATTATGTTAACTAAGGTTCCAGAATGACCAACGAATTTCAATGAAAAATGCAAAAAATATTCAAGACGCAACAAAATAGATGCTCTCTATTGTAAACAAAGCCTCCAACTATTTGGCTTTAGCAGCGACCGACTCACACACGCATCTGAGTGGGCGCTACAACAAACCTAGTTCCCTGTACTGCATATATTATCAATATGTTAAATAAATATTTAAAATGACTAATAATTTTAATATAAAACGTACAAAATATTAAAATACTTTAACTTTATTGATGTTACTCCACTGGAAATAGATGTAAACATAGAACAGATTACTGAATGGGCAGGCTAGCCCATCAGCTGATGCTCACAACAAAGCGTGATGATTTTGTAGAGTTTTAGTTAATTGAATTTTTGTTCGTTAACCAATTGAAAGATTCTTTATAAATATACAGCTATAATGACTTGAAACCGTCTCAGTCATTGCAAAATGTTGTCATATTACCTATTTTCGAATCCCGATGTTAGTGATTGCGCTGTGTACTGAAAATTTTTT